>NC_091751.1:39137363-39437363 GCF_043380555.1 Nothobranchius furzeri
GCGCATTACCTTGTCCTCCGACGCACTGATCACTGATACAGCCGCCAAACAGCAAGCGCTCCGCTGTTTTTGCAGTCGGTAGATCTTTTAGAACTGCAGTTCAAAGGTAACTCATGAGGTGAATATATATGAACCCAGGTAGCAGTTTTTCTTTAGGATTGAGAGGAGATGCAGGAAGATAATAAACAGACAGGACAGAAAAATAGTCAAATAAAAACAAGTTAGTTTTTGTACCTGCTGTTGCAACAAACAGACACCATTGAAGGTAATCAGAAGTGAGGAACATAAAATGAAATAATTATTTTAATGTTTAGAGCAGCAGGAACTCCAAGAGGCTGCAGGCGCATCAGTGAGTTTGCAGCCGCTGCGCAGGGGGAGGGGGGAGAGGGCTGAAGCAGGAACTACCGTTGTTAAAAGAAATGTGTTTAACTTTGAAAATGTGGGCGCAATTTTAATAGTCAAAAACTCCAGCGAACCATTAGTTCATTTTGCTCAAATAGAAATAGAGGCCTGCCTCTAATACTGGCCCTCCTTCCAATAAAGGCCTGGAGCTTGATGAGCTTAAGTTAAATACAGGCCCGGGCCTGTATTAGAGGATTTACGGTATATATATATATATATATATATATATATATATATATATATATATATATATATATATATATATATATATCAGACGTCACGCTAAACCAGGGGTCGGCAATCTGTTCCCATCAAAGAGCCATTATTACCCGTTTCCCACAGTAAAGAAAACACCGCAGCAGCCGAGGCGTTGTGGGCGGGGCCTACCCTCAGACAGCAGAGCGCTGTTCACAACAGGTGACAGCAGCCGGTACCGGTCGTTCGTGTACGTCAAAGTTATCTTTCATAAGAAGATAATAAATAAAACGATTTATATAAAATGGATCCAGAAGCTGTAGCCCGTCTCTGCCTACAATATTTTGATATTTTTCACCCTGTTGGTGGTTTTACTGAGCAGGTGCCACTTTTGTCATACGTTTCTTTTTAAAACATGTTTAGACTGTTCAGAATACAAATCCAGGCTCTGTCACGTTTGATTGTTGTAATTAAACTTTGTAGGTGGGGAAGGTCAGAAAAGTATCCGATCAATTTGTTTTTCCCTCATTTACAGTGACGGAGATAACGGCGCAGTGCGCCTGGCTCTGGTGTTAATCAAGTTTAACTATATCTATTTTCACAAGAAAACAAAACAGTTAAAAGCAGGGCTTGTGTTGTGTTGATCGGATAGTTCCCTTATTTGGCCGTTTATTTTGACGGAGAAAAAATAGAAAGAATTACCCCGACGCATGCAGACGAACTGACACTTTATTCGTTTCGCAAATCGCAGATGTAGCTAAATCACTCAAGAAAAGATTTCCTTCTGAACATCTGAGCTGGACACTGCTCAGCGCAGCTCACTGTCAGCACGTATGTACGGTGACAAGTGAGCTGAAGATGTGGAGAGGGGCTTGGAGCACGTTGCAGAACCAGAGCGCATGCGCGAAGATTCCTTCCACTGAAGCGAGAGTTTTCCAAACCCGGTCTCTCAGAGAGACTTGTCACTTAGAAAATGTTCCCCGATGATGAAACTTTGGCTGAATTGTGCTTGTTCCTGTCTCCAATGTGGCGTCTGAGAAGAGTCCCAGAATCTCACATCGTTTTCAGCTCAGAAAGCGCCTATATGATTACGCACAAGCGTGACGCGTCAACCCGGTCACACAGTAGATCGGGTTGGAACTGTTCAGGTTTACGCAGACAACCTTTACATTTAGAATTAGTTTACAGATGTAAAATTTATGCAGTAAAATATA
Organism: Nothobranchius furzeri; assembly: GCF_043380555.1. Classification (NCBI taxonomy): domain Eukaryota; kingdom Metazoa; phylum Chordata; class Actinopteri; order Cyprinodontiformes; family Nothobranchiidae; genus Nothobranchius; species Nothobranchius furzeri. Next base: position 39,139,175 of record NC_091751.1, read on the forward strand.
AAGCATGTTATTTAAATATCCATTCATTATTTTACAAGCACAGAGAGCCGCATCAGATGGATGGAAGAGCCGCATGCGGCTCCAGAGCCGCGGATTGCCGACCCCTGAGCTAGGGCATGTGCGGAGGACACACACACACACACACGCGCGCACACACACACACACACACACACACACACACACACACACACACACACACACACACACACACACACACACACACACACACACACACACACACAAGCAAAATATACTTGTTTTCAATTACGTTTATTAGTTTATTAGGCCCACTTACATTTTCTTCACAAATGAGTTTTTGGCTACGCTAATGGTGGCTTTTGACAGACTTCTCTGAGCTCCACAGCCATTACACTTTTCACCTCGCGCACCCCCTAGTGGAAGCTCGCGCACCCTGCACCACACTTTGGGAATCCCTGACCTAGAGCATTCTTTGACAAGCTGTAAAGAACCTGCTACACAAAGCTGATGCTGACACAGCAAGATTCCTTAAAAATCCATTCGAGACGCAACTAGTTACAACTGTCATGACCTGGTGACGACTCTGGACTGACCTGGTTGTACTGCGGTTTCCTATGGACTTCGGTACCTTGGGGTCACCCGACCCCTGACATCTCGGATCCAAAAGAGAGTCTCCACTTGGGGTAAGTAGACATGACAGATTGTGTCTGATGCCTTTTTGATAAGAACCAACTTCATAGTTAAAGCAGACCAAATTCTTTTCACCCAGAACTCAAGTCTTCTAGACATGAAGGCTCTGATAACCTAACATTCACACATTGTAACCATACACCACATCCCATCCACCTAGATCCATTCATCACAGGAGTCTTAGTTAAGTTGTCATGTTTTTAATTGTTTGGAAAATAAATTCTTACTTTTTATAAACCTGACTCTTTATTGAATTAAGACGAAGTGTCGTACAATCCCTGAATAAACAAAAAATTCTAAATCTAGTTAAAACATTCAAGACCAATCAGACTGGATTTCCATATTTATACAGAAATTCACATCACATTGGTCAAAGTGTAGTGTAGTATATTAAAGGGACTTTACGGAGTTTTGAATTTTTATGCTTGCGATTGCCCCCTCAGGCCAAAAGCGTAACGCCAGCTTCAATAGTAGGCTCGTGCACGAGGGGCGCATGCTGTACGTGCACACTCCTTAACGAAAATAACAGCTGAGACAGTCCCTTGTGTTTGTGTGTGTGTGTGTAATTAATTAAATAATTTGGTTCTGTACCTTTCTCTTCAGCACAGCTGACAAAGGTTTAAGATGGGTCAGTCCTCCTGCATGCTCAGATCATTCCCTTCCCTTGCTTGAAAAATTGTTCCAAAATGAAAGTTGAACCCACATCTTTTTTATCTGTGAATTCAATGCCGTTCGGCGAGGCTCAAATAAAAATTTGGGCATCTTACTGTAAAAAAAAATACCGTTAATGAAAAAAAGAAACTCTTGACATCCAGAATCAAACCCAGGTCTCCTGTATGAGAGTCCAACGTCTTAATAGGTGAGCTATAGCGCCAGTGGTAAAGGTGTTATCTGTAACATTTATATGTTTGATGACAGCTGAAACAACGTTCAAAGAAAGGTTCGGAGTGAAAATGGCTATTTTGTTGCTAATTTGCAGGAAATATCTACAAGAAAGTTCTACAGAAAGTAACTAAGGGTCCTCAGAAATGTAGCTAGCTTTGTCACTAGGCATTAGGAACAGCGACAAAGACTAAAGCTACGGATAGCAAATGCTACGGGCTATGCCTGAGCGTGAATGCACATGAAGCAGCCTGCTCGACCCGAGCAGCTCTCTTTTTCTGTGATTTTACAGAAAAACAGGCAATCACAGTAAAAATGCCAGGTCTCATTCTACAGGACCAGGGCATTGCAGGAGAATGTATGAAGAAGAAATGTAATATTTCTATATATGTTTTGGCTGTCAAACTTCCATAATGCCCCTTTAAGCTTTAAAAGCACCCAAATATATACAACAATTACGATGTTACACAGGTAAGATTCTCTCCCTCTCTCTCTCAGGCTAGTATACTGCACATTCAACACAAAAAGAATCCTTCACCTCCAGATTGTAAATCACAGGTTTGAAAAATTATGCCCAGCCGTGTTTCTACGCTACAACAGCATGGGATTTATAATAAGAGAGAGAGAGAGGGGGGATCTCACAAAAATATTTGCTAACAAAAACAAGCCAAAGAAGGTGCTCTGCGGCCTGCTGCTGGGATTTTATCACAGAGGAGTAAACACAAAACAACAGGAAGCTTTGTAGGAGAAAGAAGCAGCGTTGGAGACAAAGTTCACCATCAGTGAGGCATCTCAGAGGGAGACAGTCTGTCAAACCAGAACACTCATTACTGAAAAATAAAAAGTTAAGTTAAAAAGCACAAAAACGATGGTTTGAGCTGCTTCTGTCGGCTCTCAAGCCTCTAGATCTGACTGGACAAATTAGGAGGCTTTAAGATGAAGGACATGACGAATGACCTTGATCATCCTCTTCACAACAACAGTCTTTTTCTGATCCGCACGGCTAACCAACATTAGCAAACACAAAACTAGTCATAACTGAGACCGCTAATGAGCTAAGATGTCCTGTCGGGCATGTTTGGGGTAATTATTAGAGTTTTTATGAAGCGAAAGCACATGAAGTTTACCTCAAATCTTATTATGTAACTTTATTTATAATGCATGTTTCAAAGATTAGATCATTAGATCAAGAACAAAGCATCAAATCAGTCATCCCACAGTTGTAATAAATAAAATACAACAAAAAAATGAAATAAAATGGTTAGAAAGTAACATATTAATGCTGAACAATTATCTGAACAGTTACCCTGCGTGTTTGTTGTTTTAATCATTTTAAAATGTTTGAATTGGCATCATTTGCTGCTTTTTCGATTCATTTCCCTGTTTTTCTGATCTGATATGTTGAAATGTATGTGTTGGAGCAGGGGAATGCTCTCCAGGTTCAGAAAGAAAATATGACCCATTACATTTTTTAATTACCCGTCCTCATTAAGGATGACTAGACACTTCTGTTCTTTCAGTGCAAATACTTCAGTTTCCAGAAGCCGTGAACTCAAGCAGGATGCATGTTTTTATTCTTTGTTACTAAAGAAAAAAGTAAACAGGATAGTCAATGGGGAAACCGCAGGTTCCCAGGGATATCCAGGTGCTCCAGGTAAATATCTGACATGTACACCAAAGCCAGATGATGTGCACCATGTTACTGTAATCCCTAATGACTGGTCTCTTTCACCAGGAGTTTGTTGCCCTATATTCGGGAATAGTTTTAGGAATGTGACAAAAGTTTAAAGTGGTGAAATTCCCAGATTTATTTAATTAATTTATCGACTCTTTCCTTTCAGGGATTTAGATTTCTACACACATACATACTCTGAGTCTGTGAGAAGTTCCAGAAAAACAAGTTAAAATCCGGAAGGAATCGGATCACATGACCTGGAGGAGTTGCTGGACATTTTTCTGCTCATCAGAGCTGCTGTAGGAGGTTTTATTTGCACATATATTTATGTTATTGTTAATTTACTTTACATTTGTGTTTTCATGAGTAACTTTAGGTGTCCCTAAAAATTAATCTCATGTTTAAAGGTGAAGTTTGTAAGAATGACATCCTGTTTGGTCCAAAATATGTCTCACTCACTGCCATTCTGTGAGTTTCATGGCTGCAGCCAGTTATGAATCAGCACCAGAAGGTTCTAGATGAAAGCAAGATGAGTCATACACAATAAGTTGATAAATACATTGTCATATCTGGTGTTAGGACTCTTGGGTGTTTTATGGTAAGGAGCACTTACTGCACTTATTACAGTAACATGCCTCCGGCATTACAGGAAGTGTGGTTATTTGTTGTCTCGCTGTTATAGTTCTCAACGCCTCATTAAAGGAAGGAAAATGCCACAACTGGCTCATGAAAAAGTAGCTTGAGATATTTAAATTACTTAACTTCTGGGTAGCTCCTGTTGCTGGCTTTCGTTCTTTAAACAACTCAAACTTTTGCCGGCCGGTGTCGAATTACAACCCACACAGCACAGCAGTTAGCTCGCTGCAGATTCAGCAACCTCACAAACTCAAAAGTAATCAGTAACTACGTCCTTCTGGTTGAGCATGAAATCTGTTTCAATGTTACCTTCCGTCCAACATGATTAAGACATTAGACTATTTTCACAGAAGAATTCTTACATATTGCTCCTTTAAAGAGGTCTCCTACACTCTCCTGCATTAGCTTCTGATAGAAAACAGACGGTGAATCTCTAGCATTAGAAAATTCCTAACAGATCTACGTCACACTGTCACTTAACATTCGTGGACTCGCTCATCTTGACTCACAACGACAACAGCAGAGAACATCTCGGCTAGTAGAAGCTAACCATTAGCATTAGCAACTCCACAACACAGCAGAACTCATCCAGCCTTGTGTTATTTGTGGAAATAAAACATCAACGTTGCAGAGCAAATGGAGTCAGTGGTATGGTCACATTGTTGTTAGCCAATCAGAGGAGAGATGTCCAAATATCAGTTTTACGGCCCCCAGCTCGCCTAGGAGATGATGTTATGAGAGGGCGTAAAGAAAGATGTGTGAATGACCGGACAAACCAAGAATTACTCTCTTAGAGTTTATTAACTAAAATCACTGCTTTATGCAGACTAAAATGATACAAAACCAAAAGACGTCTAACACTGGGGAATTGACAATAATAATACTAAACTCAAAGATCATCCAATACTGGGTAAACAACACTAAGATCATTAAACACAAAACGCCAGAACTAAACCGGGAAAAAGGAAGGAATTAGATGAACACAAAAAGCTCCACCAAAAGGGTGAGCTGAACTCTTTAACGAGTATTCTAATAAACACAAAACGAGCTCTGGAAACTAGGAAGTGTTTTACAATACCACACAGGTAATCAAAAACGAAGACTTTAACGTCTGGTTTTCTAGGAGGGAAAAAAAGAGGAACACTCGCTCTAACACCAGGCCTCTTCTAAGCTTCCCTCCACGAATGACAAAGAGAGCGGCCTTTTATAGGAAGCTCACTGATGGGAAAATTAGCGACACCTGGCTCAGTTGGAGCCAGGTGAGCAGGTAGGGGCGCTGAGGGCGCCTAGTGGCCACAAAACAGACTGCGTCTGTTACAATCAGGAATAAGACTCCAAATCCTGCCGTCTGAAGCTACTTTCTCCTCTGGTTGAGTTCTCTGTGCTGAAACTGGGGCACCAGAGCTTTCCTCGACATTCATTCCTACTAGAGACCACTGCAGATGTATTAAAATATGAGTGAAGGACCTCTTTAAAGTTTTCAGTTCATCTAAAAGGTAAAATTTTCCCAAAACATTGCTTCAGTTCCTCTCAGATCCAGGTTTTCTTTGAGCTCTTCTGACTCTCTGAAGAGGCTCCTTCAGTAATTTCAGCTCCCAGGAGAAATGACTGAAGCTTTGTGAGTTATTTATAGATAAAAATCTTACATCTGTAGCAGTAGGTTGTAGGTGAATGAAAATGATGATGGAAACTAATAGATGCTTTATGGAAAAACACTATTTAGATAAAAGAAAATGACTAAGAAGATCAGATGCTGCTGTGTGAGTTTAGAAAATTCAAATGTAAATGCATTTTTCCATATTCACACTCGCAGACACAACTCCTCTCCAGGTGAATCGCTGGACATGGGCCATGAAAGCTAATGACGGTGTCATTTATTGAACTAAGAATCAAAGATATGTGCAGAACAAAGGGGTAGAAAACGCTGGCAGAAAGCCTCTGAGGGCTAAAGACGGTGCATACAAATCACTTTGCTCCATAAAGCTGCTCACACTCAGCTGTTTCATCATCAGGTCTTACAAGCTTTCAACATCAGAGGCAGAAAATGATGGAAAGAAGCTCAGAAAAGATGGCGGTGTTCGTGTGCTTTGTAGTTAAAGAAACTAATTTTAGATTTCTTCTGACTGCTGTTTCCACTGACGCACCGCAGCGCAGAAAACCTTCAATCAATAAACAAGAAACGGTGAGTCCGACACGACTGAGGATCTAACGGTCCAGGTCTGAATAAATTAACTATGAAGGCTAAAAAGAAATACAACTCTGCCTGTTCCAGAAACATCCATCATGCCTCTGGTGGTCATAAATGGATAAGCTGCTGTTTCTACCTTTTTAAAAATAAATTGCTTTTACTTTTCTTTATTAAAACACAAGTCACAAAAAGATGACATCAACTTCTAGTAATAACATCCAAATGTACCTCCCATCCACACACAAGTTTCTGATGCAAACACCACCATCATGCTCTTTCTCTGTAAGTTGATGTGCAGAACTATGATTGCTTCCAGAATAGAGTAAAACAGAAACATCATTTATTGTCCCTCAGTCGGAGAACTTAGGCTTAACTGCAGCACGGCAGATTCACAAGAAGCACTAAAAAAATGCGTACATAAAGACATTGTTGACTTCGGTCGTTGAAAGTGTACTTTAGGTTTGGTGCAGGTGCCTTGCTGTGATTGGTGGGAGGAGGAAACGAGGACTGGCCACCCACTGGAGGGGGAGGAGATCTTGGGAAGATATCGTTGTGATTGGAGGACCGGGATGATGACAGGTTTCCCGTGGGAGGAGGAGATCCTAATTTTTGTGAAACTTGTCCTAATTTTGTTGTCTAACTCCATCAGTCCTTGGATGATGGGCGAGGACGTCCTGCAGCTGCAGCCAAGATTCAAACCCACAACCTTCTTGCTCCGATGCAACAGCGCTACCAACTGTGCCATCCTGGTCCCTGCCATTCTGAATTCTTGCTACCATTCTGAGAAACTAAAGTCGTCATTGGCATGTTTTTACTGTGTGGGCATCGGAACGAGCCCCCACACCGTGAGAACAAACATCTCAGCTCTAAAGCCGATCTTCATCCGCATATGTCACGTGATCAGGAAGCAGAAAATCCATGTGTTAGGAGATCATTTTGGGCCACTGTATGGAGCTAGGATTGGGACAATACTCAATGTAACTTGTACCAAGTTTTATAACTTGGAACATGTTTCATGACATGTAACTTTGGATTCGTAACTTGTAACTTTAGTTTTCTAACTTGTAATTCTCAATTTGTACTTGTATTTCTTGTTTTGTAACAGGAAATTTTCATTTTTTACATGTATTTTTCATTTTGTAAAATCAAACTTTATTTTGTACATTTACTACTCATTTTGTAACATCAAATATTCATTCAGAAACATGAACATTTCGGTTTTTACCTAGCAAACTCCCAAAATAAAAAAATCTATGTACATGTTTGAAATCAAAACTCTCAAAACACACATTTCATTCTACAGGTACAAACCTCAAATCTACAGTGTTACACATGATTTTGTCTCAATTCTAGCTTCGGTGGGAGGAACTTGGGTGGAACCAATGAGAGCATGAGTCTTAGCTACCATTCACGTTTCTCGAATTCCTGTCCAATCATTGGGAGAGGAGGGCAGGGTTCTGTCAGAGCTGTAGAAAGAGAGAGTTATGACACTCTTTGAACTCGCTGACTCGCAGTCACGTGGTTCATGGAGCTCTCAGTTCCAAACAACCCAGCGCCGTAAGTCAGTTTGAACGGCGTATGGTGGGACAAAGCACAAAAATTTTGTATAATCACATTTCCCCTGGCGATTTGTGGCAGTTACTGAATATTACATATTATATATATTATGTCCTAACTCCTTCACAAAGTAGCCTATTTATATTTTTCCAAGCATTTGTAGGAAGACAAACATCCGTGACATTCATCTACATTACAGGAACACAACAGTCCTAACACACTGTAGAACACATTTAGACCACATACAATTACTATAATATAGTATAGCAATAAATTTGATGTAGTAATGCAACACACTGCTCTACTATAAGCATTTAATAATTTCATGATCTATTATGTTCAGTAGAATACATTTTACAATCACTTTATATTTTTATGTGAAGACAGTACATGCATTACCCAATTTATCTGGCTTCTATAGCAACCAATTAAAAATAAATTTTCAATAAAACTGTATGGTCAATCACAGTAGATAAAAAAGTGTGTTATTTGTGAAACAATGAATACCAAACTTGTACAACATGTATAATAGCATTTTTAATAAAGCATTTTACCTGCTTGTGGAACGACGAGCACTTCTAATGGAGCTTACACATTAGCGTGGGCACGGTCGAGGTTTGGTTGGACAGGATGGCGTGAGTTCGGTCTCGAACGGGCGGTGTAGTGTTCACTATAAATCAGAGGGACTTCTCAGGAATGCGGATAATGCGGGCAGTACTTAATACACGCGGGAAAGTCTGCGTGTCCTCCATTCAGGGGCGCCGTAAAGCAGTGAAAGATTAGGAAGATTAGGAAGGGCCCACAGCTGTCAGGGGCCCAAAAAAGTTTCAAAGTCGAATAAAAAAAATTAAGTTTAAAAATCACAAGTACTTTACTTTGCAGTATTTTTTTTTCTCATTTAAGACATTAAACAATATTTTAGTCTTTATGAAATGCATATTTATTCGGAGGTCCCTACTTTATTTTGACTAATTAATTTACCCCCCCCCCAACGGCATAAAATGGTACAGTCCACCTGGCCGAGGGGCGCGTAGCAGGCAGACAGCAGAGTGCGTCAAGGCTGCAGTAAAATTATGTCTGCAAAATCAAAGTCTGGGTCACAGAAAAGGAAAGAAAGAAAGGAGACAGAGGACAGGCAGAAGAGAGGGCATCAGTATGTCACACAGTTTTTCTCAAAGAAAGGTGGGTTTAGTTAGTGGTTAATTCAACCTGTTTGCTAGCTTTGATATCCACAGTGAGAGGAACTATGTTTCATCTAATTATGGTAAATGGGTTGTTGTCCTTGTCCCTACCAGAATCAGCAGCTGATGATATGTCAGCAGGTGTCCCCTCACAACCCAATAAACCTCAAGAAGGTGAGCAATGTAGCATGTTAGCTAGCCGCCTCATTTAAGGGGGTCTGACATTTATCCTTGTTTGAACGAGGTGAAACGACCAGCTGTGCCTCCATGCTGTGAACCTGTTTCCGGCTTCACAGACAATCATGTGAACAATGCAGCTAACGGCCCAGATGAAGCCATCTGAGATCTGCAGCATCTGTGCTGAAAGGCAGCTGAGTCTTGGGAATGCGCTAAAGCTACAGCTTTGGGAATGCGCTAATCTGCAATTTGGGTCCTAACAATCCTCTCAACGTGACATTTCTCTTCAGCACAGCCGACAAAGGTTTATGATGGGTCAGTCCTCCTGCATGCTCAAATAATTCCCTTCCCTTGCTTGAAAAATTGTTCCAAAATGAAAGTGGAACGCACATCTTTTTTATCTGTGAATTCAATGCTGTTCGGCGAGTCTCAAATAAAAATTTGGGCATCTTACTGTAAAAAAAAAATACCATTAACGTAAAAAAGAAACTCTAAATAAACTGTGTTCACATCCAGAATCAATCCCAGGTCTTCTGCACGAGAGTTAGACATCTTAGAAGGTGAGCTCCACATCAGTAACATTCACAGCATCTGTAACTTTTATATCCTTGATAACACCTGAAACAACGTCAAACCAAAGAACGGTTCGGAGCGAAAATGGCTATTTTGTTGCTAATTTGCAGTAAATATCTAGAAGAAAGTTCTACAGAAAGTAGCTAAGGGTCGTCAGAAATGTAGCTAGGTTCATCACTAGGCGTTAGGAACAGCGACAAAGTCGCTGAGTTGGCAGTACCTCTCTCTCTGCTGCTAAATCTACTGATAGCAAATTCTACGGGCAATGCCTGAGCGTGAACGCGCATGAAGCAGCCTGCTTGACCCGAGCAGCTCTCTTTTTCTGTGATTTTACAGAAAAACAGGCAATCACAGTAAAAATGCCAGGGCTCATTCTACAGGACCAGGGCATTGCAGGAGAATTTATGAAGAAGAAATTTATTATTTCTATACATGTTTTGGCTGTCAAACTTCCATAATGCCCCTTTAACGAAGGTCACTGGCTTGAGTTTAAGTGATGATTTTCTGTCCACCGATGTAGCTGGAAAAGTGTCTAACTGCCCACATGGTGGAAAGCAAAGCTTTTTCACAGTCAGTGTATTGCAACTCACGCCTGTTGCAGTCATATACTTGATAGATAACAGCACTCAAGCTGTTAGATGAGAACCCGACCTCAAGGTGGAACCCACCGCAATGCAGTGAAGGTCAAGGTCAGGAGGCAAAACAAAGGACGGGGGTCTTCAACACCCGCCCAAAGTTCCGCCCTTTCCAGACCCATAAAAGCTTCAAGGCACTTCAAAAGGTCAACGCCAAGGATCGAAGGCATGGCACCGTGCTCACAGACGTACACAGGGTGTGTCAACGTCATAGGACCGATCTTGAAGTGGAGAAGAGACCTGGATGACAAGATCATGTTACAAGGAGAGAAAACACGGACAGTTACTGCGCAAGAGGTGAGTTCTGGAGGCCTGACTCCTCCTCCAGCAGCAAGACAGAGGCGGTTGAAAATAGAATGGCACATGAGGGTGTAGTCTGAACATGTGTCCAGGAGAGCATTGCAGGGGAGCACCTGTTCCATTGTCACCGACACTATGGGTTTACCAGCTCTCCCATGAGACCAGAGGTGTCCCCAGAACACTTTGACGGATTCAACACCATACCATTTTCAGCATGCCAATCTTTACAGAAAACAAAAAAGCCCTAAAAAACTGCACATAAAATATAATAAGAAAAAATATTCACTTATCACTTAGAGCAGTGGTTCCCAAACTTTTCAGTCTGACCAACAGATGTTCCTTCTTACTTTTACGTTATTTAGAAATGTTCATTATATTTTGAAAGTTTGTATTTATATAGAAATATATAAATCTCTTTTTAAATTTTATATTTGACTTTTTTATGATTATGTGGCACACTTGACTTCCATACATAACACATCGGCATCTGCCTCTTTTTACGGCTTTTTTTGTTTTTGTTTTTTACATTGTTGCTACGTCTATCACGTTAGCGGTGTTTTTACCATCATTTCTACATCCATCACGTCCCAGAGAAGGTTAAACCAACATCAAACCCAACGTTTGGAGCTTGTAAACTCCACACATCTCTCGAGCAGCACCAGCTGTCTGATGCTGCAGCAGCGTCAATCTTCCCGGCTGGATGAGTGAATTTCTTCATCAGAGTCAATATTCTGCTTCATAATCAGAGTCAGTCATGACCAGACAAAGTGATCAAACAGCAAAGACCAGACCTGCCGGCAATTATACGTTTTATCTAATATTTGCGCTCTTCATGTTGCGCGCATCTCCTCCTCTCCCCGACTGGGAGCCTCACGGCGGGAGGCGTTTTTCAAACTCTAAAAACTCCCAAACTTTGCTCAGCCTGAAGGTTACACATCTCCACTATCTTCTGATGTAAAGTAGTAACTTCATGAGGGATCATATTTGTAGATGAGACTTGTTAAAGTCAGCAATGAGGCTTTGGCGCTTTTAACGAGTAAGTCCCAACACTGATAACAAAGTACTGAATCTATAACCAACATCCATAAACAGACAGATCGGTCCCGCCTACTTACACTGTTGGTCTTTTTTAAATATGCAGTAATCGCTGCTTGCCTTTTCCGCTTCATCCTGCATCCTAGCCTTTGGAGTCAGTGTTTGTTTACGTCATGCTGCATTCTATGTAATTGGAAAAATGAGCTTCAAGCGCTTAACCTCCGATTTTGTTTTCCTTCTGGCCTTAGTTGGGGGGGACGGATCGGGGTCGATCTGAATCTGGGGGGGACAGATCCCCCCCGTCCCCCACCCTATCTGCGCGCCTGGTGTGATGTATGGTAATTGAATGGTGTGTGTTTATCAGAACCTTGTATCTAGAAGAACTGAGTTCTGGGTGTGAAAAGAATTTGGTTTGCATTAAACTATGAAGTTGGTTCTTATCAAAACGGCATCAGACACAATTATGTGTGTCTACCTCACCCTTTCTTTGGAGACCCTCTTCGCAGATCCGGAGGTCAGGGAGGTCGCATGACCTCTGGGTACCGAGGTTCGGTAGATTAACCACAGCACCAACGCTCCAGTCCAGAGATGTCGCCAGGCACACAGGTTGGAACTAGTTTGCGTCTAGAGCAGCTGTTTCTGAATAGCTGAAGGAAATGTTTTGCTGTGTCAGCTGTAGGCAGCTTTTAGCTTGTCAAAAGCCTGTCAAGAGATGTGGTGGCTAGAGAGTTTTCCTCCGATGGCCAGTCTGATTTAGCTCAACTAACAGGATGCTGAATCTCACTGATTGTTGGAACGCTGGAATGATGAATCACTCCGCATTTACTTGGCCAGTCAGGACGTGCCATGTTAGGAGGTGTTAACAAAAAAAATCTCAGAACATCATACCTTCTTTCAGATACAGGATGGTCTGATTTGTGAAATGATTTGTAAAATGTATTTACTTTGACAACGTGGACGGGAGGTGAAGTTGGAAGCTAACACCAACAATGCACGCCTAACACACCCGTAGCTGCTGATAGTGAAACACCCAAAGCCAAGTCCATAGGATCTGGTGTGAACTGCCACAATATTAATAACAGTGGAACGGCACAGCGTGGTCCTTCTTTGACCAACCTCCTCACTTACTGTGCCAACACGATACAAGTAACACCACACTGGCAACACTCAATGGAGTAATAACTAAAAACATTTCCCCACAATAAACATGCATAAACACCCTCAAATAGAACAAAATAACTAAAAACACGACTACCCACAATGCACCTTACCCACCAGTTCTTTATTAATTTTGAAATCCACCAAAATTGCTTGTTTGTGGTTCTTTTTCCTACAGATAAACATATCTATCTATCATATCATCTATCTATCTATCTATCTATCTATCTATCTATCTATCTATCTATCTATCTATCTATCTATCTATCTATCTATCTATCTATCTATCTATCTATCAATCTATCAATCTATCTATCTATCTATCTATCTATCTATCTATCTATCTATCTATCTATCTATCTATCTATCTATCTATCTATCTATCTATCTATCTATCTATCTATCTATCTATCTATCTATCTATCTATCTATCTATCTATCTATCTATCTATCTATCTATCTATCTATCTATCTATCTATCTATCTATCTATCTATCTATCTATCTATCTATCTATCTATCTATCTATCATCTATCTATCTATCATCTATCTATCTATCTATCTATCTATCATCTATCTATCTATCTATCTATCTATCTATCTATCTATCTATCTATCTATCTATCTATCTATCTATCTATCTATCTATCTATCTATCTATCTATCTATCTATCTATCTATCTATCTATCTATCTATAGATATATAGATATAGATATATAAGTTTCTTCAACAGACACACTTAAAGTTGATGTAAAGATGAATAGAATGAAACAGATACATAAAATAATACATTCATCATTTTTTGTTATTACTCATTCAAGTTAAGTTGTTCTTTATTAATTTTTTAAAGTTAAGATTACTAAAAGAGGAATTGTGTAGTTTGTATCATTAATCTTTGGAAATATCCATCAAAATGTTGTTAAAAATTAATTAAATGATGCCCAGTTGTTGAAAAATATGGGTGGCTTCTTAACAAATAACCATAAAAATCAGGTCTAAAATACATGGGAGTGGGTCTAAGTCTCAGGGCAACGCCATATAGAGCTCCGGGAGTTGACGTCACGTTTCCCGGCATGCAACAGTTCAAATCGAAACGGCGCCATTTGGCAGGCAGAAGCCGGAAGCTGGACTATTTGTTATTGTCAGAAAACTCAATCAAATGGGAAATATGGTAGATTCCTGTTGTGCCCCAGGATGCAGAACAGACGCGGACGACATAAGGAATGAGCCATCTACAGGATTCCCCAAGATCCGGAGCGCCGCAAACGTTGGATCATTGTAATAAAACGCACTAGTGACCGGATAAAATGAAACTGTGGGATCCCGAGAGTAAAGGTTTTCACTTATGCAGCGACCACTTCATATCAGGTACTTAAACCAACGTTTCATCAACTGTGTATGGTGTTTATTTTAAATGCTTTTATTACGATTCTTAGTGGGCTTCCTAAACTTATTTTGGCGTGGCTTTTTCTGTCTTATTACTCATAGCAACAAGTAAACATCACGTAAAACGTTGCCTCGTGAGTTTTGCGTGCTGCCGTTTACGTGTTTTATGATCACAGCAATTAACCGGCTAAGTTGTATTTAATTTTTAAGCAATGGTTGATCAATTGTCAGATCACACATAAAAAGCACTTTGGATTGCTATTATCTGTGTCACCAAGACAGATTTCAGACAGATCATGAGACGCTCCTGCCTGACATATTTATTTTATTCACGGAAAAAAATCAAACTAGTGATTTTTCTTGGCGTTCAGTTTATACATTCAAACAGCACAGCACTCTATTTAAACTACTTACGTGTAAATCTGTTATTTGTCCATCCATCCATCCATTTTCATCCGCGTATCCGGAGTCGGGTTGCGGGGGCTGTAGCGTCGAGAGTCCCTGACTTCCCTCTCCCCAGCCGCCGGAGCCAGCTCCTCTGGGTAAATCCCAAGGGGTTCCCCGGCCAGGTCCAGTAAGAAGTCCGCTCCGACAGCTTCTGGCGTCGGAGCGGGCAGTAGCGTCGAGAGTCCCAGACCTCTCCCCAGCTCCTCCGGCCGGGGGAATCCCAAGGGGTTCCCCGGCCAGGTCCAGTAAGAAGTCCGCTCCGACAGTTTCTGGCGTTTTTAAAAAGTATCCCAGGGGCACGGTAAGGTTTAGTCTATTTAATTTCTGACTATATAAAATGATTTCTTCGGTTTTAAAGTGTGAAGTAAACTCCGACGAAGTAAAATCCAAGCAGATCCCGTTCACGTTCATAGTTACATCCGTGTTTGTTTACCTTTTTTTTCCTGCCAAAATGGCGTCTACTAACTCAGAGTCACTTGGGGTCCGGAGCTCTATTAAATGCCATGTTTCCTTCTACAGGAGCCCTTGAGGACAAAATGCATTTACTGATTTGTAACAAGCGGTTGTTAAACTTTCACCATTCATAAATGTTGTGGTTTTACACATTTCCCTCTTCACTTGTTGCCAGTGATGAAAGGGAGTCTGAAGTGCTTGTCATTTTGCTGAAGTTTTCACTCCCCAGGGCTTTTTGACCCCAATGGGGATCCGTTTGTAAGGTCTTACTCTAACACAAAAATACAGCTTGCTTTGCAACAATTTAGGCATCTACTGCCCCTATCGCCAGGAAAAATACACACTGTCACTTTAACCCTTTGATGCATAATGGTCACTACAGTGGACAGGTACTCAAAATTGTTATTTATTTATTTTTGCTATTAAGCACAGCTGTTGAAGACTTTATTGCATGTGAGCCCCTCCATTTGAGCTTCAGCAAGTCAAGCCAACATATTTCATGTTCAGAATGCACACTGTCAACTGAGATGGACATGTAATAAATTATTTGTAAATTAACAAAATGTTACAAAAATATTTGTTGAAATTTGTTTCATTCACACCTAAAGATGAATGAAAAAAAATTGTTTAAAAAATCATGGTTGAAGATTTCATAATTCATGCATCAAAGGGTTAAAACAAGATAAAGTTAACAGATTAGAGTTCTAAAAACTATTTTAAAGTTATGTGTTTCACCTACTCAAAAAAAAGTGATTATTTTCTACATTTGGGTTTACAGAAAAAGACGGTAAACTAATAACATGGTGGAACAACAGTTGCTGATGCAGCTGTATTTTTGCTTACATTGTACCTTTATTATTTTCACGTCCTGTCGAGCAGAGAGCAAACATTTTTCTACAATTTTTTTTTGCAAAACAGCAGGCAGTCGTGAGCGTGAGTAACTCATCTCACCAGAAAAAAGAACAGAAGCCTGTGCCAAATGTTCTTCAGCAAAATGAACACTCTCAGAATCCCATAAACACATTTCCTAGAAAAATCATTGCTGCAAGCGCTGAGAACAAAATGTGTTCAGTGAAAAACTGCAGATAATAAAGAGGAATGCTGATCTGAGTCACACAGCAGTTTGTGAATCAGCAGCTGTTGTGTGATTATGGTTTAACACATGGCTCTGACCTGTCGATGATTCCACACATGTCCATCTGCAGTTGGCTATAGTTTCCCACAAGTCTTTGCTGCACCATAATCATATCAACTGGCTGGTTGTCCAAGGCGAGAAGACGCATGCATCCCTGGAAAATGTTGAAGGGGTTTTCACATTCCTGACTGTCGTCCTCAGCGGGACAACCTTGAAAAATAAGAAGACAAGGATTGCATCAGTAAACGTCTGGGGGAGCACATCTGAACTTCAGCTGCTAAACAGGAGCATGCACCAAACACGCTTTTGTAAAGTTTTTAAACTTTTTGTGGTTGTTGAAAGACTAATAAGCAGATTAAAGCTATGTTTTATTAAGCCGTGCAGCTGAAATCACACTAAAATGCACCTGAATGATTGAAGCTATGCTTGTGTAGATTGTGAAATGTAAAAGCAGAGAGACCGTATAAAGCTGAATAAATCTGCATGTTCTAAATGATAAAGCGCCTAAAGCAGTTAAAAAAAAATCTGGACCAAAGTTCTGCTGATCAGGGAGAAACCCAACGAGACGGCAGATTAGGTAATGAGAAATGAAACGAGGAAAGAAAAGAGGGAACAAAAGGCCAGTGAGACAAAAGGGAGATAAAAGAAAAGAGGAAGATAAAGGAAAGGGCCACAAAATAAAGATAAAAGAGGAAAGATACCAAAGTTTACAGCTAATTATAGAACTGCCACCAGATGAAGGAGCCTTTTAAATATTAATAATTTACTACATGGCTGACTTGCATGAGTGAGCCATATCATTATGACCACAGATTAATGAATTATTTAGCATGATCTTGTTACGGTGGCACCTGGCTGGTATGGAAGAAGCTTCCTGTGTATAAGAACGTGGGTCTTCGTTATTTCTTTATTTTTTCATGCTCAGATGTGGCCGGACCAGGGAGTAGGCTCTAAGATGAGCTGTATTTCTCCAGTGGATGTGAGTTCATTAAACAGAACATTTATTAGAATACATTTTGGTAGCAGAGTGTAACAGCTCAGTTATGAATCTGTTCAAGTTCAACCATCTTTGGGCGATTCCACAGACACTTCCTCCCAGGACAGAAGAACCCATCACTCTGTCTTGGTGCAGAAGGTCACAAAACCTTAGGTGTCAGAACAATATAACCTAGGAAAATCAAACCAAGGAGATGCAGATAAGTTTGGTTTCCATGTTTAGAAACTAAAATGATTTCCAAATCTTTTTCTGACCTAAATCAGAAGGATCTGTATATCATTAGAATATTATGATGCAACTTCATGATAAACTAAATATCACAAATACAAACATATGTATAATACAAACACTCATAATACTGTGGGTTTTAAGTACTTTTAAAGACACTATCCATCCATTCATTCTCATCTGC
The DNA here is from genome assembly GCF_043380555.1 of Nothobranchius furzeri. NCBI lineage: Eukaryota > Metazoa > Chordata > Actinopteri > Cyprinodontiformes > Nothobranchiidae > Nothobranchius > Nothobranchius furzeri. The sequence goes on from NC_091751.1 coordinate 39,156,672, forward strand.
TTATCGGGGATCGGGTCACGGGGCAACAGCCTAAACAGAGAGATCCAGACTTCCCTCTCCCCAGCCACTTGGACCAGCTCGTGTGGGGAATCCCAAGACGTTCCCTGGTCAGCCAGGAGACATAGTCCCTCCAGCGTGTCCTGGGTCTTCCCTTGGCTCTCCTCCCAGCTGGATGTGTCCAACCCTGCTCTGCTGAGAAGGTCATTGGCAGCAAACTCCCCTCCATACAGAACCTGAACACCTCCAGGACAGTGAGGCATGCAGGTTGGATCACAGCAGACGTGTCCCAACCTGGACACAGTTTCTTTGACTCGTTCCCATCTGACAGGAGTTTTCGATCCATTTAGACCAGAACCTCTCGCCACAAAACAGTTTCTTCCCCTCTGCAGTCGGACTTGTGAATGACAATCGCAGACCTGCTCACTCCAGCTGCTTTGTTCCAGCCACCCGACTCTGTGTTGTGGTGGCACCTGAACTGACCCGCTCTGATCAAAACTCACGATTCAGTCACTTCTATGATGTTTTTAATGTTTAAATGGTGTTATCCTGTTTAGTTTGTGTGTTGTTTCATAGTGACTGCACCGTGCGTAATGGATGCTTGTTAAGACTAACTAGTGCCTGTTGGTCTCTGTGTTCAGTGATAGATGTTACTGGTTTATGTGAATAGATGCCACTGGATGTCATAAAACCTGTTTATTAGTTTTAGATCCACACATAGTAACACACTGTATTCTCTTTTACCCCACTACTTCAGACCACACACATTCTAGTCTACACTCTAGTTGACACGTGTTCTTAAGACAAAATTGATTCTGAATCGAATCGTCGTTCGTCGTCGATGAAAATCAAATCAAATTGAATCGTGAGTTTTGATCAGATTCACATCCCTGCCAGACTCCCTGCGGAGAACACTCATTTCAGTCACTTATGTCCGTGATCCCGTTCTTTCGGTCACTACCCAAAGCCCGTGACCATAGTTGAGGGTAGGAACGTAGATCGACCGGTAAATCGAAAGCTTTGCTTTCCCGCTCGGCTCTCTCTTCACCACAACAGATCGGTCGCATCACTGCAGACGCAGCACCAATCTGCCTGTCAATCTCACGCTCCACCTCTCCTTCACTCGTGAACAAGACCCAGAGATACTTAAACTCCTTGACTCGGGGCAGGACCTGGAGAAGGCATTCATCCCTTTTCTGATTCAAGACCGTGGTCCCTGGGGCTTTGCCACAAAGAAGCTTTTTGACCACCACAGTGACCTCAGCCCCAGAAATTGTAGAACCCATCCCAAAGTCCCCTTTCAAAGACACAAATGAATTTGTAATGTAAACGACCGTGTTTGAGTTTCACCTCCAAAGAAGACTTGACTTGATATGGAAACAGGAAATGATGGTGAAGCGTGAGCAACACCACCTTCTTGTCCATCCACGGACAGAGTTAGATGACCGCGTCTGGAGGTAAGATCCACTGAGTGCCACTGACCATCATTAAGAGCCAAACCTGAGTAAAACAGAAATAATACATGTAGATTATTAAATTACATTCACCGTAGATTAAAGGTTAATCTTCATAAACAGACCTGCACTGAGCTCCAGCAGAGCCCGCCCTCCTTTATGGATCTGCATCGTGAGCCTCGCCTCACTCAGGTACAACCAGGCCACACCCCCTTGTCGAGGAAGGTCGAAGGTTAGCAGAAGCCCAGCCTTGTTCCAGGTCCTGAACTGAAACCCTACAGACACACCCCCTGACGTGGATGGTGTCGTCCACGGCAACTGGAGGAAGCTGTGGGGGCCGGGGAACGTCACGGCAACAGAAACGGGCTCAGCGCAAGAAAAGGTCACTTTGCCCTGAGAGGACGAGTCAGGACAGAAAAATGATTACTGGAGAGATAAAGCAACAGAAAACATGAATATTAATCAGGTGCAGAGGGCGTGTCGATGCAACTTGGTGTTGCTGTGATCTCATCAGCAAGTCTCCTTGAGGACAAAAGCAATGAGCACAAACTAAAGTCACTCATCTGAGAGCTGTGGGGGAGGGTGTGAGCATGAGCATTACTCTACAGCCGTTTCATTGCCAACTGTTGTTTTGAAGGGAGGTAATGACACAGCATCCATTGCTAAAGATGCAGCAGTAATATATCACGGCAGTGGCTCTCTACTGGGAATATCAGGCCACTATCTTTATAAAGCTCTGGAAACAGAGATGACATCTAAAAGCCCTTTGTAGAGCTGTTAAAGTGATACATGAAAGTATAAGGTGGAGAATGCAAGATATGAAGTAACAACCGGGCCATAAATGTCCACAAAACCAATTCACCACATGCACACCCAAATTCCCCCCACACAACAAGGCTCACCGCCATCATCAAAGGTTCTGCATGATTTTGGGTTTCAGGAATGATTAAAATGAAGATTATAGAGTTAATAAACTCAAAAATAGTCCCAGAACCCCAGATGTCAACCGATAGAGTTTTTCCTTTTGCCGACACTGATGCCGATATGTAAGCGACCTGGTCAGCCAAGGGCCAATATCTACTGACAATTTTTATGGACCAATTTTTATGGACAACATCAAGAAAATTTCCACCTTATTTTTATGTTAAAATCGGGTGATGCACAAAATTTCTGAAGCCGGATCAGTTTCTGAACTCTGAATTTAACTAAATGTTAAATCTTAACTTTGTGCGCTGCTCAGTGTTAAAGTCAGACACCTAAATAAAGTTAATTTAGAGTATTTATTATGCAGATGTTGTTGCTGAACATAAAAATACATTTAAATAAAATTCTGCACCGGGTTGCTCAAGGATGCACCTGACTTTAAATCGGCTTCACTAAAGATAAATATCAGCTGATGCTGATGTATAAAAACAGTAAACATCGACCCGTTGTATTGGCCGACTGATATATCGGTCTACCCCTAATTCTGGGCCTCTCTGACCTTTTGTTTCTAAATATTAATGTTGATAGAAACTATAATAAATCACAGTAACATCACTGCAGAACATTGTTTTTTCTTCTAGTAACATAGAACTGTTGTTGTACTTTTAGTAAAACACTTTCAAAGCATTCCTAATAGTAAACTTATTATCTAAAGACCAGAGATGTTTGTTTTTGATAAAAACGAAACAAGCAGGAGAAGAAATCAACAAAACTACTGCCTTGACAAAAACAAGGCAGGCGTGTCAGGAATTCCCATTCATCTCCTCTTCCAGAAGTGGGTTTATCAGCAGAGCAACTGTCAATAGGAGGTAACATCTCTGTCGGTGCAAGCAGAACACAGAACCCAAAGAGTGGAGAAGATGGAGCTACACAGCTAGAGGTGGACAAAAAACGCCCAGACCATCTTTCAGGATAACTATTGCAGGAACTTCAGCGGTGAGACAAAGAGCAGTGAGCACTCCTTCAGCAGGAACAGAAATCAAAAACTCATTTTTCTCATTTCTGAAGTAAAAATAAAAAGATGTCTGGAAAAAGTCACTTATTGATTCGGAGCTCCCATCATCTAAGAAAGTGTCTCAGTCTGCTTCACCTAGAAGATCTGTGGGAGAAAACATTTCCCTCTCTCTCTGCCACTTCTGTTCCTGCCGGGTTCATCTTTAAATCTGATGTGAGATTAATCTGAGCCGATGCTAGAAGAGGGCAAATCACTCACCTGCTAATAACTGGCTAATAATTAGCTCCATCTGTGTTTTGAATATGACACTGAGAAGAAGCAGAGGTGAATCTGAGGAGGTGTTTATTTTAACTTCTTGTGTTCAGGGTGTTTTTATTTGTTTGTATTCTTGTCATCTTTTGCTTTTCTTCTTTAGCTCCTAGTTCTTGTCCATTATTTCTGGTTTCCATGGTTACTCAGCATCTCACCTGTGTTGCATCTGTAATTATCTCAGCTCTTCATTGTCAGCTGCCTTGTACATTTAGTCCTCAGTTGCCTAACACAACCATCAACTCCTGCACCCTTCCCGGTGTTATGTGGGTTTTTTAAGTGGCGCCCCCTAGCGGTGCTCCAAGTAACCGAGTTTTCCTGGAGACTCGTACCTGTACTGTAGCTTGATGGTCGCCACGTTTAGCCAGTTCTATCAGGTTGATGTTGTTGTGCAGCAGGTTTTCCAGGCAGCCATGAAAACTTTTCTTAGAGGCGGCCGGATTCGGGATTGCTCCCACATTCAGCTGAACGGAAATTAAAGCACAAGATGAGAAAATCCGGTTTTATCGTCATAACAGCACACGAGTTTCTGCAGACCTGTTGGAAGACCCAGAGGTGAAACTCTTCTGGGATGTGAACTGTCTCCGTGTGTTTGTCCACAGTCAGGTTGAGTTGGCCGTTTCTCTGCTCCAGTACGATGTGGTGCCAGTGTTGGTCGTCCAAGAGGCTACCAAGGGAGGCGAGCTCCCGCACATCAGAGGATGAACTGCTGCCTGGGAAAAACGACGGAGAAGGCGATGAAAGATGTTAGTAACAAAATGTAAAGAAAAAGGAGGAATAACATTCCAGGAGAAAGGAAAAATGAATGGGATGAATAGGAGGAAGGTGAGGAGCTGCTGGAAGATGAAAGGATGAAGATGGATGGAAGTACAGAAGATGATAACGCTGACAGAGGTATGAAAAACGTTCCAAAAACTCATCAGATGGTGAGAAATGGACATTTTTATCAACACAGTTTAATGTGAAAAGTCCAAGAAGACGATAAAATCTGGAGGCTTTTATTATTGTAGAAAGTCAGTCTGGTGGTGTAAAGTTCAGATTTCCTCTTTTATTTACAACTTTCTTTTTTATTTATGCAAGCTGTTTAATTTCATCTCTCTCTCTCTGTGGAGCGGCCCTGATCTGACAGCCGGCTGTTTGTTATCTGACCTGTAAGTTTGTTGTCTCCTCGTTATCTGACCTGCTCGTCTGCTTCTGTCTGACAGTCTGACCCGGTGTCAGAGCAACGCCAACCCGAAGACAGCTACAGCACACCACAGTTAAAAAAAAACCTCCATTCTCTCAGCTTCACACAGGGAGGAGCACGCTGGGGTCACCTCATTAGGAACTACTAAGTATATCTGCATACTTGTGCTGAAAACCGAAGCCAAACACGTGAATACGGCAAATATAAAAGACCGCAAAGAAACACAGTGAGACTTCATTAATGATAAATGAGCTCCAGCCGGTTCCTACTAAGTGGATCGTCACTCAGGGATGAGAGAGAAACTTTGTGCTTCTGCAGAGAGAAAGAGAACGCACATTAAAAATGTATTACGCATTCTTTTGGGAGAGACAATCGCAGCCTCAGAGACAGACAAATGCACAGTTTGGAGGATGATGGACAAACGTAGCTCTGATATTCCAGCTCAATCCATGAGGGGATAGATTTTCAGCAGGAAAACAACTTCATCCAGGCAGAGAAAGCTATAATATTCACCTCATGATAGAGGAAGTCTGTTCTGTCAGTGCTGTTATTTGAGATGATTTATCTGATTTGAGTATGGGGCAACAGGAAGAGACAATGTCATCAATACAGGAGGGAAGAAAACTTCAAAACAAATAATACCTCTTAACAGGCATTAATTCATAGAACCATTATTATGTCGTGGGAGAGATGGGTAGATGTTCTAATCATCTGTTTATTTATCACCAGATTATTATTCTAACCACCAGAAAACAATGCAACTTTTCCCAGATTATTAGAAGAAGGAACTTGTGATTTTTGCCATTTTAACTTGTTGTGACAGCTAAATTTCACATAAATTAGTCACGACTGGTCGAGTGGAAAACTATCCAATCTACTCGTGCATTTATTCAAAAGTCTGCAAACCTCATTTTGGAAGACGACACGCATAAACAAAGATGCAAGATTCATCCAGCTCGGAAATCAACCCGCCTGTAACACCAAACACTGATTTCATCTTCTAGAGGAGACCAGATAGCTGAAGCTTGTTCTCGGTTAGTGGTCTTCAGGGACAAGATCTCGTGACTTTTTGCAGATGAAGTGGTTCTGATGACATCTTCAAGTTGTGATCTTTGGGGGACTGGGCATGTTCATGAGGAGGTTGAAGTCTTTCATTGGATCATCTTAAGAAGCTGAGTTTGGGGAATCTTAGCATCTCGTTTGTGGTTCTAATTGGGACTAAAAGTGGAATAAATGCATTTATAAAGCACCTTCAAGGGTTCTACAACCCCTCAAGATGCTTTACAACACACCAATCTTTCACACCATGGTAGTGATGAGCTTCGCTGTAGCCACGGCTGCCCTGGGACACACTGATGGAGGCAAGCCGGCACCGGCCCCTCTGACCACCATCAGCAGGCAGGGAGGTGTGAGGTGTCTTGCCCAAGGACACAATGACTGTAACAGACTGAGTGGGGCACAGACCTACAACCCTTTGGTTATGGGCTGCCACCATTGCCCCAGTAAGTGGTTCAGAAAACGGATGCATTAAGATTTAATGAGCAAAACAAGTACAAAATTCAATTTGACATAAAATGAAATAAAAAGAGAGAAAGGCCATGAAAATCATGAACCAGCTAATCGGAAAACCACACTGCTCCTCCTGAATCTGACGACGGAGCTTCCTCTCCAGAACCCATGAATGGACCTTACCAGGGAGGCTCGGGGTGTGATCCCTGTAGTCAGAACACACCTTTTTGTTTACTTTTAAAAAAAAATTAAGTCTGAAGTTAAATCAAAAAGTTTGAGAAATTACAAAGTAGCTGCTTTTTGCGGATGATGTGGTCCTCCTAGCTTCATCCAGCTCTGACCTTCAGCTCTTGCTGGGTAGGTTCGCGGCCGAATGTGAAGCGGCTGGGATGAGGATCAGCACCTCCAAATCTGAGACCATGGTTCTCAACCGGAAAAGGGTGGCTTGCCACCTCCGGGTCGGGGGATAGGTCCTACCTCAAGTGGAGGAGTTTAAGTATCTCGGGGTCTTGTTCACGAGTGAGGGTAGGAGGGATCGGGAGATCGACAGGCGGATTGGTTCGGCGTCTGCAGTGATGCGGACGCTGAGCCGATCTGTCGTGGGGAAGAGGGAGCTGAGCCAGAAAGCCAGGCTCTCAATTTACCGGTCGATCTACGTCCCAATCCTCACCTATGGTCATGAGCTTTGGGTAATGACCGAAAGAACGAGATCGCGGATACAAGCGGCCGAAATGAGTTTCCTCCGTAGGGTGGCCGGGCTCAGCCTTAGAGATAGGGTGAGGAGCTCGGACATTCGGGAGGGACTCGGAGTAGAACCGCTGCTCCTCCGGATCGAAAGGAGCCAGTTGAGGTGGTTTGGGCATCTGGTCAGGATGCCTCCTGGACGCCTCCCCGGGGAGGTGTTTCGGGCATGTCCTGCCGGCAGAAGGCCCCCGGGTCGACCCAGGACACGTTGGAGAGGTTACATCTCCAATCTGGTCCGGGAACGCCTTGGGGTCCTGCCGGAGGAGCTGGTGGACAAGGCCGGGGAGAGGACGGCCTGGAGCTCCCTAGTTGGGATGCTGCCCCCGCGACCCGGACCCGGATAAGCAGAGGAAGACGAGACGAGAGACGAGACAAAGTAGCTGCCCCCAAATTCTCATCTGCTGTTTTATCTTTCTGTTCATGTCCTTGACACGACATCGCTCTCCTGTATCTTGTCCTCCGTTCTGTTTCAGCAGCTAAAATCTGATCGTTCTTATCGGGATCCTGGCTGTTACATTTATTTCAGCAGCTGACTTTCATAACGTCTGTCTCACAAAAAGGTAGTTGGCAGCACTTTTGCTGCTTCAAGTTTTCTCTTCTTTTGCGTTATAGGGTGAAGTGAAATGGATCATCTAATATTTGGATTTGGAAGGAGAAGCCCAAAGAAATACAAACATTCTCAGCAAATTAAAATAGTTTCAAACTGAGAGGAGTTGATTAAACAACGTGACACACCAGCAGGACCGCGGAAGGATAACGCAAACGTTAAATATTTCCACACCATCTCAACTGCAGTGTAAAGTGCAGCAAAACCTCAAAAAACACACAATTATACTCAAATTTTAACACAAACGGACTGAAAAGACATCAGTAAGGCAGCACCAATGTCAAAGACATAAAATTTTATTAGAAAACAACAACAACAAAAACAGAACATTAACAGAACTGCTTCACTTGTGTTGGTAACAAATCTGTAGTGAAGTTTGAAATCTGAGTGTCGGTTCCCTTCTCCTGCAGGGTTGTGTCTGTTTCTGGGCTGCTGCTCAGTGGTGCCTCATAAAGTGAACTGTGGGATCTAAAGTGAAGCTGAATGGGGGGTGTGGTGGTGGTTTGGGGTGGAATATCAGACATAGATGTGTTGGCGGGGCAGAACACAGCATCTATGAGCCCAGGGCGTGTTGACAGAACAGCTGACCCAAATCACTAAAACCTACAACTTTAAAAGTCTGAGATGGAAAAATAAAGTAGATAACAGAAGCCTGGAAGTGAAAGAAAAAAAGGAAAAGCTTTTAGTTGCTTTTGAAAACACTCTGCCATATCTGAGACAGAGATACATAACAATGAAGGGTGAGGAAAACAGAAAACAGGCCAGGGGATACATCAAATGTGTGTGTGAGTGTAGGACATGAATTGAGTGTGTGTGTGTGTGTGTGTGTGTGTGTGTGTGTGTGTATGTGTGTGTGTGTGTGTGTGTGTGTGTGTGTGTGTGTGTGTGTGTGTGTGTGTGTGTGTGTGTGTGTGTGTGTGTGAGGGAAATGAATTGAAAAAAGAAGACAGAAGTCTGAAAATATTTTCACATGTAGAGAGAATACAAAAGGCTTTGATACGTGAGCAAACAGAGCCGTGTCCAGGACTTTTAAAATGGGGTGGCCAATGTGGGGCACTTGTTTATTCATGGGTGGCACCAATGGTTATGCTTATTTATTTATTTACTTACACAAATCGTTTATTTATTTATTTACTTTCTAGTGAATTTTTGAGTTTCACATTGCACTTCACCATTTTTTTTCCTCTTCATCTTCTACTTTTGTGGTGGTTAGCAAGTCACTTCTTGTTGCATTACTGCCACCAACTGGAGTTGAGTGGGACTCTAAATGTTATGTATGTGAATATGAAATATATGAAAAAATATTAATACTACACACCTGGGCTAGAAAACAAGGTGAAAGGTGCATGTAACCACACACTATTTTGGAGTTTACAACCCAAGCCTTTTGTCGACAATGTAAAGTCAATTTAAACTGGAACTTAGTGAGGTGGCACCCGGGGTGGCCAATCAGATTCTAAGGGTGGCATGTGCTACCCCAGGCCACTCCCTGGACACACCTCTGTGAGCAAACACACAGAAAAACAACAGATTCAGATGAAAAGAAACTGGAGGAATGAAGAAATTCATAGATTCTTGGTTTCTCTTTAAATACTAAGTTGACGGAGAAACTGGTTTTTATTTTTAATGTTGAAACTTTGTCACTGAGCTCAGCTTGGCTAGCAAGAGCTAACTGTTAGCATTAGCAACTCCACAACACAGCAGATCTCCCTCAGGCTTGTGTTATTTGTGGAGAAACATCAACGTTGCAAAGCAAAATGAGTCAGTGGTAGAGTTGTGCTGCTGTTGTCCAATCAGAGGAGAGATATCAGATTATCAGAAAATTGCGCAGCAATCACTGGCTCCGCACTTCAGAGGTTTGAATCCTATCTGTACAACAAGACTTTCCAGATAGTGCTGGGTTAATGATGTTCCACCTTTCTTGGGAGGTCCCACCAGGCTCCATTCTCAACCACCTTCTTTTCTCCCTGTAAATACTGCTCCTTATTTTGAAAAAGCATAACATCCAATATCACCTTTATGCAGATGATTGTCAAATATGCACCCCCCCCCCCCCCCCCAGCTCTCACAGCTCGGCTTGTAGTTACCTTTCTGCATCTAAATGACAATAAACCTGAAGTCCTTCTTATCACCCATAATAATAAACATATTCTTTCCCCCTTGAACTTAAATGTTGGTTCCTTCTTGCAAATCTTCAGCTGTGAACCTTGGTGTAACAATTGATTCCAAACTGAAATTAGAAGCTAAATCTCACTTAAAAACTCACTTATTTTTCCATGCTTTTGACTCTGTGTCTTCCTGAATGGATGGTTTCACTCTTAGGTTTCTGAAACTATATTTTTTGTTACGCTCCTTGTAGTATTTATACAGAACTTTTAATTATTCGATATGTTATCCCACTTTTACATTTTGCTACTGTTCAGTAATTGGTACAACCCTCCTGTTGTGTCTGAAAGTGCTAAACAAATAAAATGATATGGTAGGGTAAACTTGTCACACATCAATGATGTAAAAGATGATTTATTTATTAACTATCTTGATTACTTCTCCTTGCTCACTTGCCTGAACAAAGGCTCCTTAGATCACTTGCAGAATCTTCTGCAAGGCTTCTTACAATGTTCTCTAATTATTACATATTACAGTCACCCTTACCATGGAGTTGCATTGGCTTCCATCAATTTGTTGTTTTTACTTTTACAGGGTATCTGTAGGTTTAAGGTAGCCAAATTTAAGACATTTTAAGACCTTTTTTAAGGCCACTTTGACCAAATTTAAGCTATTTTTAAAATAAAATGTAAGCTATAATTTCCAGCTATTGCCTGGAACTGGTGCTAACCATGTTGCGAACGTGGGATTAGCCATCCAGTTACCATTAAACTTGCACTTCCCCATGGCGCAAGCTCCCACTAGCTTAATCAGCTAATGTGCTCATATAAAAATAGCCCCCTTTCACAACCAACTGAATGTGTACGGTTCCACTTACGCCAATATCATACACACAAAAAGCTGAACACTAACTAGAAATTCACAATAATGTTATAAAAATAAAATAATCTTGTTTATTGGGTCTTTGGTCATTTAAGACCTTTGGAAACTGTATTTAAGGATTATTTGTCATTTTTAAGGATTTTAGAGCCTTTAACTTGGAAAAGCAAATTTGAGACTTTTTAAGGACCTGTGGATACCCTGTTTTAGAGCTCTGCATGAACAAGCACCAGTGTAAATCACAGGACTTTCATATCCACTCATTCCTGCAAAAGATGGATTATTATGCAGTTGAAGGATGGGTGACCTAAAACAGCTCTTTTCTTTGAAGAATGACCCTAAACTTCAAAATGTAGATGGAGCAGCAAAAAAAAAAAAAAAAAAAAGGAATTTCTTCTTTTAAAACCTGCAACAGAAACACATAAAAACCTAATCTTGGTTTTATTTCAAGGACACAGTTCATCTTCCTAATTGAGCAGTTTTTCAAGGTGATCCACTTGTTGCAAAAGTAAAGGCTTCCCAAAAACACCTGGGTCAGATTTAAAAAGTGACACAGATACAGGAGATAAAAGGTGCTGGAGACAACAAGCGCTCAAGGGTACTAAAAGTGTTGTTTCCTTCAGGGGAGTTTTATAATCTCGACCTTCCACAAAACCAAAGTGAAGAGGTTACAAAAAAGAAAAGAAAGTAGGTGACGAATGAATTAAAGGTGAGATACGGCGGCCAGATTCAGGAGGATCAGGACTAAGGGAGGTTAAATGAGGGGTGCTGATATAAATATTTAGGAACATCTTAGGTGTGTTCTTGCTGTGTCTTTGTAAATCCATGCTTTTCGTTCTTTTTTAAACACAGAAACAGTTTTGTTTACCTGTTTGTAGCTACGGTTTCGCCGACAGCTGCCGGCTTCTTCAGGCTGACGCTGATGGTGGCGCGTCACTTTCTTCTCCGTTTATCTGCGGGCAGCAGAGGACGTTGTCGCCCTCTACTGCCCGCTCTCCCCTCTCCGACGATGCAGTCCCATGCGTGGTCCAGCGTGTAAACTCCGTCGTCCCTGTTCATGGTCCCACATCCACGTCTCCTTATCTCTATTGCTTCCTTGATCCATCTTTTGTATTTTTGTTGTTCAGTGGTTATGATCCGTGTGCTGTCCCAGTCCATTATATGGTTTTCTCTTAAGCAATGATCTGTTACGGCTGACTTTTTTATTGTACTTAAACGGAGAAGGAAGTGACGCGCCACCATCAGCGTCAGCCTGAAGAAGCCGGCAGCTGTCGGCGAAACCGTAGCTACAAACAGGTAAACAAAACTGTTTCTGTGTTTAAAAAAGAACGAAAAGCATGGAAATATTTAGGAAGTTGTAAAAATGGGAAGACAAAAAAAAGTTATAATTTAGGAGACTGAAAGAAGGGGAGATGATAAAAGTGGTCAGGACTTATTTTAGAAACACATGAAAGTCTGTACAAACTGTAAGTTCTGATAATAAACTAGCAGCATCCATCACAGCCACAAGGAGCAAAAGGGAAACCATGGTTGAACCAATCAGATGCCAGCACAGCTTTTCTGGTCTGATAAACCATCAGGAACTGATTCTGGGATTGAACAACAAAAATGGGATTGAATTATTTCTTCTTTTTTTTGTTTTTGTTTCAAATCACCCACTGACCAATGAGAGTCTTTGATGACACGAGCCTGCCTGGTGGGTTCTGGTCATCTTAACTTGTTCTGTTCTGTTTTTTTGTTTCCTTCTCAGAGCTTCCTGACTTCTCTGGTTTTCTACATTTTGCTAAATATCTGTGTTGTGTTTGTTATGCTGGAGGAAACAAAGAGCATAGATGTTCAGAGTTTGCTTTTACGTGTGTAATAACTAGAAAGAGACTATATGGGTGGAAGTTTAAAGCAAAAGGAACCTAAATGCCCCCTAGTGGCTGGTTTCAGGAAGCATTAAGTCCCGCCCCCTCCATAGAAACTAATGACACATTTTTCTGACAAAATAAAAAAGAAACATCTCAGATAATTTTTTTCAGGGGTTGGCTTCTGTTCATTCATAATTCTGCTTAAAAGAATCACATTTAAATAATAATATGGGACCATTTCAGTTTGAGCAACTCTTCTATGTGGGGTGTGCTGTACCTTGCCTGAGCAGAAGCAGCTTTCCTCTTTCTAACTGCAGATTAAGGCTGAGTCCGTCCTTTCCCTCTGCATGCAGCAGTGTCCCAGAATTCCTCAGGGTTTTAAACTTCAGGGAGACGATCTGTTTGGACACTCGTCTCGGTTCAGGACTCAGCCTGAACACCAAGCTGCTGGCACCGTCAAAACTCACCACATCAGAGGCTGAAACACAAAGAACCAATAGATGTTAACTCAAGACTAAATGTTATTGAATTGATTTCTAATTAAACAGCTTAACAAAAACAACACATTCCTGTTGTCTATGTAAAAATCGCGTGGGTTTATTTTTCTGCATCTCAAATGTGGTGGCTAATTTAACAAGAACTCTCAGCACTGATATAAAAATCTCCCCCATTGGACAGGTGTTCAGCTTGTTACTGGGCTGCAGCAAAAGATATGACAAATCTGTATTCTGGTTATCACTTTATCAAGCAATTTCACTGCTGGTGCCTTCTGCTGGCAGGGGATTTGGGCTGAGGAGACAAACCGTGTAGGAGGTAAAGAATAGACTGTTTTAGAAAACTGCAGCAGCTGAACTCAGCATCAGCCTCCTTTTCAGCTCTACGACTAATTTCTCTCTATTTTAATGAAGCTGGCAAGTCTTTGACCCCACTTAGCTTGCAGTAATGTGCTTATTGCACTGTACAGCGTATTTCCTGCTGATTACGGAGCAGCAGCGGGCTGAAGCTCCAAATTTTCTGAGTCATCTTTTGTGTGAAGCTGGAAACACTTGGTTTAGTCTCTTTTATGAACAATCAGACATACTAATTAAGCTCCAGATTATATTTCGGGTTTTATGTTATTATAACAAGCCCTAGGACTGTAATTACTCCAAAAACATATTTTTGGCTGGCAGCTGAGGCGCAGAAACGGACAGCCCTGGCTGGCATGCTGCTCGTCAGGACTACACCTACTGCAGTGAGAAAATGTACTCTTCCTCTTCAAACTGCTGTGTGTAGAACAGGTAGTGATCTGGAAACTAGATGCAGAGTTGTACAATAGAGGAAATCCATGTTCATGAGCTACAGAATAAATGATAGTAGATGACATTCCTCATGTTGGAGGATTTGTATAAATGTGATGTGAATACAAACCTCCATTCACATGATGCAAACAAAAACACAAACAAATCCAAAACACGCCACTAGGGGCCAAAAGCATCCATTTTAACAACACATCAAAATGCAGAGAAAGAACAATCTGATGTACATCGTGTTCTCTTTAATTTATTTTTTACTTCCTTTTAGGTTTTCCATTTCCTCTCAGATGCTCAACATTTTAGGTAAAAGTTCAAGTAAAGTAAGAGACGACACTCACAGTAAGGACACCCGTAGGTCTCCAGTCGAAGTCCGATCCGGCCGCTGGGATTCCAGTCCAGAGGAATGAGACGGAGGAAACGAGCCACGGCAGGCTGCTGCAGTTTGTACTGAACCACGTTGTCGGCGTTGGAGTTTCCTGGAAAAGACTGGACACACACACACACACACACACGCACACACACACACACACACGTATACACGCATACACACACACACACACACACACACACACACACACACACACACACACACACACAAACACACACACACACACACACACACACACACACACACACACACACACACACACACACACACACACACACACACACACACAAGGAAACAGTTAATAAAAACGTCAGTCTTTGGCTTACAAACATATGCCTATACAAAACATGAACTGTTTGTGACTTATGAATCTTAATAGAATTAAGAAAATAATATTTAGGAAAATAATATTTATCATTTTATTTTTTTAAATAAACAGAAAAGTCTTTGAAATGAAAGAAGACTCAGTAAAAAGTTCTGGTAAAAAACACAGAAAAACATAAAGAATCATCAAAACTAAGAACAACACAAACTAAAACCAGTCAGATGATTTAAGTCCTCGTGCTTTCATTCATATTGTTTTAAATTAACCGTAAGTTCAGGGTTTTGAAGTTTGAGTACTGGGAAGTTGAGCTTAAAAAGCAAATGGCAGGTTCCCATGAACCAAAATTTAGAGAAACATAACAGAAACTTGTTTTAAACGGTTTTTTTTACACATACATAAATTATTTAGGATTTTAGAGTCATTTTTGTGAGAAAGTTTTTTTTTTTGGCCAAACCAAGTGACGTCAGCTGAGGGAGTCCTGTTAGCTCAATCCAGAGAAAAATATGGATTCTAATGCGGCTCTGACACAGAGGAAACTTTAAATGTTTATAATTATACTTATGATGGACCACAACCATAAAGTTATGAGTTTGCTGCACGCCCCAGAGAGCAGAGACAAACCAGAGGGAGAAACCATCGGCCAAAACAGAGAGATTGAGGAGGAGAAGCAGCGGGGGGCAGCAGCAGGTGTCTGGTGAGTTAACCATGTTAGTTTAAACTCGAGTGCTAACATCACAATATTGTACAGATTACTATCATGTACCAGACAATTAAAATGGTATTGGTCAGTTAATATAATATTAATATTAATGAGTATCTGTCAGCGGTCTCATACTCGTTAATATCCGTTCACCTAACGTAGTTTAGTGCTTTAGAGAGAGGGAGAGCTTCCAGTGCTGGAGCTCATGCGGGCTTCTCTGAGCTGAATCCGACCCAAACACCAGCAAGCCAGTCCAGTTGGTATTTTTAAAGCTGCACATGATCCTCTCCTGGTTGTCCGGGCGGCGGTTCTGATCCAGTTCCGACCCGGAAACCACCTGGCCCGCTGAGCCGCGCATCTCTTATGGTGGTCGGTTCTGACCTGGTTCTGATGGTGATCTGAACTCCAGAAATCCGCATTTCATTTTTTAAACCCCACCACGGGTCTCTGGAGCCCAGCGCGGACCTCTCTGTCCCGGTACCGACCGATGTGGGCCACAGAAGTCCGTCTTTCAGCTGCAGAAACACCCTCAGACACAAACATAGAGGCGTTGTTTCTCATATCTGGAAACCCGTGGACTTGATGTCCAGACAGGCTGGAGTTGGTACAGCCTTCACACACTCTAGTTTATCAACATGAACACAATCCAACACTAGTAAACACACATGGACTGGATCACATGACCTCTCGACCCTAAAACTAGCCACTCTCCACACTGAGCTGAGGCAGCGCCGAGCTTCTAACTCCCTTTGGTTACATCAGAGGTTCAGATTTAGAAAAAAGAGCCGTTTTAGAAGCTCTGCTGAGAAAGGTCACTTTTTACTAGAAAACTGCTGTTTTAAAACCAAATATCCACAATAAGCATTTCTAATTGTATTTTTGGACACCATTTTAGAAGAATTAGAAATTTTTTTTTACCTGCAACTTGCTCTTTAAAAACGTAATTAACTTATTTATTCCCCAGCATAGAAAATAATACAAAAGAAATGTTAAATAGAATTCTGTGACTGAATCTGTTGGTTGATCTTTATTTTAAATACAAACAGTATCTAAGACTGCATTTTCATAAAAGCAGTCGACTGAAGTAAAAGTCCAAAGAAAGTCAGATTTTGAGGTTATTAAGAGGTCAAAGCTTTGAGCCAATCAGATTTTTAAACACAAATGAAAAAAGGCCTTAAATATCTTTAATAAGCCACATGAAGAACCACTACAGTAAACAAGAAAAAGCAGAACTGCTGAGACAGGGAGGAAAAGTGAAACAATCAGGACTCGCTCGCTCTCATCTTCAGCCCTCCAGGTGGCGAGCAGCAAGAAAAAACCAAACAGATAAAGAGCAGAGACAATAAAGAAACGATGGATTGCTGTATTTCCAAACACCAACAGGCTTCCAAGAAAAGAAAGCAAAAAGTGGAGGGAGAGGAAAACAACATATTGCCTCCTCTGGTCTCCAGCCCTCTTTGCTGGATCTGAAGCCCAGTAGGTAATGTGTTGCGGTTGATCCAGCAGCTCTGCCATCATTTTCTATTTTTTTTTCCCCCGGTGACAGATTCTCTAAGCCGGGCTGACTCACTCACTGAAGTTCTGACACACTTTGAAATGTGGCTGGGCTCATGCAGAACTTGGGCTGAACGTCAGATCAGCATGTTTTTAAGGTAGATTCTCACTCAGCACCCAGATTAGCTGGATTCCCCCCACATGAGGAAATTACCTCAGCTGGATCTCTAATAAAAATATTCCACTGTGCAGCATCCTAACAAATGTGGATTCAACATGCTAAAGTACAAAAGGAGCATTATTTCATGTGGAGTCACTGCAGAATGCAGGAACAAAACTCCACCGATTACAAGTTGGCTGAATGTGCTGATGGCGAGCAACATCATCAAAACTACTTAGTATTCCCCCACCCGGACACTAAAACGTGTAGTTTCGCAGCAGCGAGGACAAGGCCAACATCAAACCTTATATGAAAAACACCCTGAAGGGAAAAGCAGGAATTCTGCCTCTGAGGTCCAACTGGCAATTTTCCACAATAATCAGAATCACCGTGAACAGCTGAGCCTGTTTGCTCCACTAATACGTGGAGCCATGTACAATATATAACCAACCAGATGTAAATGAGAGCAGCAGTAAAATCCTGTCATCTAATGTTAAACAGTTATTCTTTAAACTGATTTCATTCGTATTCGTAATCACTCTAAAACATGATTGGAATTCTGGCTTTTGCATGTTGCTGGTTTCTTTTATATACTGTATCCCTCTGCAGACAGGTTCCACGCCATATTAAATACTGTATGAATATTTCTATTCCATGTTTGATAAGATTAATGCTGCATAGAAAATATTAATCCAAAACTGAGTCTGTGATCTCTGACGGTTGCAGAAAGTGAGCGTTTCGTCAGATTTAGAAGTGGGATTAACAGCGGCTCAGGGTGAGGAGCTCTCTCTGTGGGTTGTCGGTTCATACTGGTGCTTTCTTAACTGTTAGTGGCTTATTAAACACATGTCAATATGCTGCACATCAAACGGACAAATACTTATATGTGAATATTTAATAATAATTGTCCCCAGCTGTCTACAAACCACACTCGTTTATGGTTTTTGTCCCCAGCCATTTAAAAGACTAACCGACGCCGTTGCTTCAAGATTTCTTAGCTTTTCACTAATATTTCATGACATCTTCATGTAAACTATAAATGAAAGATGCCAGAACACCTGACTGAAGAGCAGCATCACAGACTGGATGTTGACACTTCCTACCTGGACAGCTGCGGATGTGCCTGACTTAAAATCGGACGATGCTGATACTTAATGCAATGGTACATCAGCCTATCCCTACTTTGAGTTCCAGAGTCATCATCATCATCATCATCATCATCATCATCATCATCATCATCATCATCAACATAATCATAACCATCAACGTTGTCATCATCATCATCATCATCATCATCACCATCATTATCACCATCATCATTACCATCATCATCATCATCATCATAATCATAATCATCATTGTCATCGTCATCATCATCATCATCATTATTACCATAATCACCACCATCAACATCATCATCATCATCATCATCATCATCATCATCATCATCATCACCATCATCATTACCATCATCATCATCATCATCATCATCATCACCATCATAATCATCATTGTCATCGTCATCGTCATCATCATCATCATCATCATCATCATCATCATCATCATCATCATCATCATCACCATCGTTATCAACATCATCATCATCATCACCATCATCATTACCATCATCATCATCATCATTGTCATCATCACCCTCATCATTACCATCATCATCATCATCATCATTGTCATCATCACCCTCATCATCAATGTCATCATCATCATAATCATCATCATCATCATCATCATCATCATCATCATCATCATCACCATCATCATCACCATCGTTTATTTATATAGCACTTTATTACATCTATAGAAGAAGCCCAAGGCACTGGACATGATAAAAACAACCACATAGTGATAAATGTGATATTCTCTCTGCAATTTACTACAATGTAGCTGAAAGCAACACAAATGAGTTTTGAGGTTCATTAAAACCATAAAATAATGAATCCATCAATATTTAGATTTTTTTTCTCATTATTGATTTATTTTTGTTTATTGCTGTTTTCCCAAACAGAAAATCCTCCACAGTCAATATGTTAGCTCAGAAGAAAAGGTGTTAAACTGATCTAATGACAGACACAGCGGCTGCATCTGAATTTTTGATGTAGGTTTCCTTTAAAACTGTGATACTGTGAGTGAGTGTGGGTGTGTCACATTAAAAACCTGGTGAAAAAAAAGAATCGTTTTATGAAAAAGAAAAGTAAAAAGTGGGGCATCTTCAGACACCAAAATCAGAAACTTTACTTTTAAAACTTTGGTTTCACTAATTTAGATTGTTAGCCCCTCATTGATTCATTTTAAAGGTTCTGCCAGCCCCGAAACCTGCTTTTTGTGAGTTTTAATGGTTACTGACTTGGAGACTAGAAATCAGAAGTTCATTAAAGTTCTTAAAATCAGAGCATTGGTTTTTGTAGTGGATCACAGTGTAGGGAGACAGTTAACTGGCACAGGTCATAGTTTTTTTCCGTTAATTCTTTAAACACGTGTCCTAAAAGCATCCGTTTGTTTTATGAACACTGTTTTAAATGCACTTCACTGATATGTGAAAAATAATTAATCAAGGCCAGCTGTAGGTAAGAAAAGAGCTGCTGATGTTTACTAACAGCATTTTTAACTTTATTTATAAACTCACTGAAATATAGTGGTGCATCATTTCCAGGAACTAGAAGTGGCCCACATCACAGCTGAGCTTCAGAAGGCAGGCTCTGGAGTGTTATTTCCTGATATTTGGACATCTCTTTTCTGATAGGATAACAGCAAAACGACTCTAGCACTACATGTTTGCTCTGCAACATTGATGTTTATCTCCACAAATACAAGCCTGAAGGAATTCTGCCGTGTGGAGTTGCTAACGCAAACGGTTAGCTTCTGCTAGCTGAGACGTTCTTTGCTGTTTCCTGGAGGCTAAACCAACAACAACCTTTCCCGTCTTGAGTCCAGATGGGTGAGCTCATGAATGTTAAGTGACAGTGTGATGTAGATCTGTCAGGATTTTCTAATCTTAGAGTGTCGCTGTCTATTTTCTATTAGAAGCGAATGCAGGAGATAGGTGTAGAACAGTGGTTCCCAAACTTATTTAGCCGCGCACCCCCTTCTATGTCCCGACCATGTCGACGCACCCCCCAGCCCCCACTATATATATATATATATATATATATATATATATATATATATATATATATATATATATATATATATATATATATCAGACGTCAAGATAAACAGTGACTCGACAGACAGGGTTGAAAAAATGTGATCAACCTTTTTCCTCATCACTTTCATTTTTTAAATAGTAATTAATAAACAATTTCCTTTGATTTAATTTTAAATTAATATTTAGAGTGCCCAGGTAGCACATAAACAATGCAATTTAACGGTTTTCTTATAGTAGGAATGTTTAACCTGTGGCCAGAGCTCTCTCCTTCCTTCTGCTCTGCTTAAACCTGAACTGATCACCTACTTGTGTGTAATCAAATGTCTACAGGGGAAAAGATGGAAAATCTATAGCCATGAGGTTCACTTTTGCCTCAGACCGACTTATTGACTACGTTTACATGCAGCCAATATCCGTGTTATGATCGGGTTAAGGTCAGTATTTGGGTTTCTGAGTTGATCAGAATACGTTTACAAGCATAAATAGAAAGAGTTACCCCTAACTTGCATAACCCGATTTAAATGCGGACGTTGGGGTAGCGTCAGGACGTATGGACTACATCAAGACACAATATGCGTCATATTTCGCTGTCTCTGTACTTTCAGCCGTCAACAAAAGACATAATGTTCATACTTTTCACCAGACCGATGAAGACAGAGGTTTCCTCGTCACTCCAAAAGTGTGGTGCTGTGCTGCGACTCGTCATATTGCTCCCAACTTGTTGTTTACTTCCGGTGTTCTGGCGCATACAAGACGTCTCGCTACTCAAAAGACCAAGATTCCTTGCGAAGAGAGCATGCGCAGAACACACGCTTTGATGGGCATATCCCGTTATGTGTTTACACGACCAAACATTAGGGTTAGAAAAGGGTTACCCCAGGTGTAGTAACCGGGTTTTAAAAAGCCCGGTCATGAGCATATCCAGGTTTTTGGCGGTGTTTACATGGCCGTGCGGAACCGGGTTATTGTGAATATTCGGGTTTTAAAAGGGTTACTGGCTGCATGTAAACGCACTCATAGCTGTTTTATGGTGTGGCTGAATCTGCAATCCACTGCCAAGCGGACTGGAATAACAAATGCTGCAGTAACATGAGTTGTGGTCAGGTTCATGAGGAGTCATTGGCTGGAGCAGACTCGAATTTCATACGGCATCCCAAAATAGAAGCTAATATCTTAATTTCACCTGGAATGAAAAATGTTGTTATAAAACCTCTTAAAAGTTTTTTATCTCGGAGGAGACAGCGCTCATTTCTGCCTTCAGTCTGACGGTGCGGCACAACACCGGAGTTTGCCCAGCGTGCGCTTATTGAATCTGTGTGTGTGTGTGTGTGTGTGTGTGTGCGCGCGCGGCACAGCTCCATGAGCCGCTCCAGTCACCGCGTCTCGTTATTGGCGCTATTTAAACCAATGTTGTAAAATTACTTCTGCCCAGCCCAGATGTGCTCACATGTGCACCCATGAGCCGTGGTTCCGCTGGAACACGTCTGACCTCTGACAGATGCACTCTGAACTTCAGATCTTCAGCGCGCTGTTAATAGCCTGACACGTTTAGAATGGTGTCCCACAGTCAGTGTGTGCTAACATAATAATATAATAATGCTAAAATGCTCAGATGGGAATCATTTCTTGATTTATTTTGTTACATCCACAATGTTGTGTGTGAGGTTTACAATGTCAGAACACCTGCATGAGACACTGTGTTAATTACAATCTGCCAGAATGACTCGCCACCTTCAGATTTCTCCAACATTGTTAAAAATGATCAAATACAGAACATATCTTGCTATTAACAGCGTGCGCAGGCCAGAGTGCTGAAGATCGGCGCATTATTATTATGAAGCTAGAGCACATGCGGAGGACACACACACACATACACACACACACACACACACACACACACACACACACACACACACACACACACACACACACACACACACACACACACACACACACACACACACACACACACACACAAAATATACTTGTTTTCAATTACATTTATTGGGCTCACTTACTTTTTCTTAGGCCCACCCACAAATGAGTTTCTGGCTACGCTAATGGTGACATGTGATGACTTCTCTGAGCTCCGCAGCCATTACACTTTTCACCTCGTGCACCCCCTAGCGGCAGCTCTCGCACCCCCAGGGGTGTGCACACCACACTTAGAGAATCCCTGGTGTAGGAGAATATTTTCATGTTTGGCCTGCATAAAACACCCAGACTGACCCATTAGAATCAGAAATAATAATTAAATTAAAAGCTGTAAGCAGCATCGTTCGGCCCTCGCAGCTCCGTGCCGCTCCGGCCTGGCTGGGAGTCTGGTGCATCCGGGTACGTCCGCTGAACATAAACATAGACCACCGCGACACCAGAAACCGTGAACGGTCTCCTCGTCTGCACCTCACCCTGACTCAGCATCTTCTCTGAGCCCACCATTAAATTCCACATCCAACCACTAGGGGATACTCTTTCTTTGCCACACTGGTGGTGTGATGACACAGACCAAGTTCAATGCTATTCTGACCACATTTTTTGAAGTCATTGAAGGTTAAAGTTATCTAGGAAGCGCTGTGACCAACTACAGAAAAATACCATTGAGGTCAGCTTTGGTTGAAAGGATGGTTTTCTGTTATTTTGGCATCAATCAGACGTTGTGTGTGTTACCTAGAGTCAGACAGCCGAAAGGGGGTGGAGCTTCAGGGGTTTGAAACAACAACCACATTAATGTGTTTGGTGCAGTCACGTGATGACACAAGCCAGGTATAATGCCATTCTGACCTTGTCTTTAGAAGTTGATAAAGTTTGAAACCATCTAGGGGGCGCTGTGACCATTTACAACTAAATCCCATAGAGGTCATCTTTGCTCATCAAAGATAGTTTTTTGTTAATTTGGCATCAATCAAACATTGCATGGGTCATCTAGAGCCAAAAGGCTGTAAGTGGGCAGAGTTAAAGTGATTTGAACAAGTGAGCACATACATGTGTTATTTGCAGTTGTGTGATGACTCTCACCATGTTTGATATAGTTTGGAGCTTTTTTGCAGAAATTACAAAGGTTTTATTGTATTTAGGGCACTGTCCCAAAATTAGGAAATATTTTATGAAGAAGTTTGTAGGTTGACAACAATCATTTGTGTGCAGTTTGGTGTGAATTGCATCATGCATGTGTTATTCAGGGCCTAATATCTGTCAGGGGGTAGAGCTAAAGCGATATCAACCAATGACCACAGGATTGTGTTGGGTGCCTTTGTGTGATGACATATAGCAAGTTAGGTGCAGTTGTGAACTCGTCGGTACGAGTTATTACAGTTTTAAAGGTATGTAGGGGCGCCTTGGAGATATTATACAACGTTCACCAACCGTTTGTGCCTCATTGGCTAATGGGCATGATTGTTGATTGTCATGTTCAGTCTCGTGCAGATTGGAGGCTGTTTGCGGAAGTTGCAGTCAAACGTAAGGTCACGGCGTCACGCCAGAATTCGCCATGGCATCAAAGCCCCTCCCCTTCTGGAAAGCTATCAAAACTGAATGGTCATTACAGCCTCATGAAGTCAGTGCATGACCTCATGTTGACTAAATTAGAGGGGACAAATATGGGCATTTCACCATAAAACAAATGACTTCCTGTTGTCGGGGGCGGGGCTTAGGTGATGTGAGCTGTTCACATTGCCACTGTCTTGAGATGTGGTCAATGATCACACAGACAAAGTTTGATATGGATCTGATCATGCACATGGGAGTATTTACGTCAAATAATGTAATGGTGAAAGGTCAAATTATGAGGCTTAGCCACGCCCACACCTTTCAACTTTAGAAAAATCTGACGGTTGAATTTTTTCCCCTGTGACTTAACAGTATACAGCAGAAGTGTGAAGGTGATTGGTGAAAAGGGTGATGGGGCATCCTTCTCCAAACTACGTGTGCGAAAACCACTAAATTGAGTACTTGGACCAAAATGGCCGACCTCCTGTGCAACTTTGCGCTTGGCTCCAAGAGACTTTTTTGTAGGTCCTGAGACACCACACTAGTGTTCCAAATTTCGTAATCCTCAGTCAAAGCATGGCTTGGGGCTGACAGTTTTAATGGTCCTGGGGGCACTATTTCTGAAAATAGGCCACACCCACAAACCTCTCACATCCATTTCTATTGTTGGTTCGACTAGGATCACTCACCAGAGAATTCGTAGCGATATCACGATAACTGAGGAAATGAGAGGCAAACATATTTACATGGAGTGATGATGAATTTCGCCATGCTCCCAAAGCCCCGCCTTTTTTCAAAACCTGCCAGTACTGGAGACCAAGTGACCTCAACTTGTCTACTGCTATTTGCCAGAGATTGCTGGTGATTGGGTGAAAGGAGTCCAATAGGGAGCTGTGAAAAAAAAGAGTGGCGTGGCAACAGGTCAAAGTTTGAGGCTTAGCCACGCCCATACCTTTCAATTTTTGAAAAATCCGAAGGTTGAATTTTTTCCCTTATGTCTTAAGAGCAGATGTTTGAAGGTGATTGGTGAAAAGGGTGCTGGGGCATCACTTTCCAAACGTGTGCGAAAACCACTAAATCGAGTACTTGGACCAAAATGGCCGACTTCCTGTGCGACATTGACCTTGGCTCCAGGAGACTTTTTTGTAGGTCCCAAGGCACTACATTAGTGTACCAAATTTCGTAGTTCTCAATTAAAGCATGGCATTAAAGCATTAAAGTGAGAGAAGACAGACCCTGAATAGTATAAAGGGGCAGGTATGCGCGGTATGCTAAACATAGCTCACTGAATATATCGACGGCATAAGAAGAAGGAGTAGAGGAAATTGTTAACTGCTGGGCGAAAAAGAAGAGAAGATGTGTGGAGACATTTTTCTTGTGATAACATTGCTACCAAAACTACATGCCGAGAGTGTGGACTGTCGTTCCGAGGAAAGAACACAACAAATCTGAAGAGGCATCTACAGAATGGCCACTTCGCCATTTTCTCCGAGGTAAATCCACTTAAATGCTGTACACGTGAAGACCCGAAAAGTAATATACAGGCAAATAAAACTGTATCAACTCTGTCATGTTGGGATAAAATTCGGAAGTACCGTATTTTCATGACTATAACGTGTGTTATTAGGGAAATAGCAGGCGAGCAGTGTTGATGCATGATTGCGCATGCACCGTGAGCGGTTCTGGTACTCTTTGGGTCGCAGCCGCTCGCTGTACGTGCGCTCTAAACCAGGACTAGACCAGTAAAGTGAAGCATGCTGTTGGCTGTTTATAATTTTCACAATGTCTGGTTTGCACTGATATGATCCGAGTCCCGAGCCCGCACAGATGTTTTACCGGTGTCTTGGGACACATTTGGAAAAATCTAGTCTAAACTCTACATAGCTTAATTAGCAGATTGTGAAATTTTCTGGTTTTAGTGACATCAACTGGTGAAAAGTTATTTTAAGAAAAACATGTCAGAAGAAAAGTGCAAAACGCTGAGATGCAGTCAAGCCTGGAACTACATCCTGCCGGGCCGGCAGCTTCCTCGCACTCCTCCAATGGCCGATGTGAAGAGGAATTTGAGTTTTTTGGATCTAGATGCGAACCATTCACGTCCAGATCAGAACAACAAGGTGGAGAGCAGAGATCGAGATGAGCTGCAGAAAACTCCTCCTCTGCTGGGATCCGGAGCCAGATGCCCCTGAATCCATGCTGAAGGGGATGAGGGGCTACCAGCTGACAGAAGTGGACCTGGAATTCATCAAAAAGACTAAAGAACAACAAGTTTTCAAAAAGCTTCAGGGAGATCTGCAGGAGGTGCAGAAACGGCTGAAGAAGGAAATGTTTGCCTTGGACCTTGCATATGCCTCTAGGAAGAAGGGGCAGGATGAGCTTGATAAGTTCCCATCCTGTGAAGACCTCACTACCTGGTCCAAACTGGTGATCAGAAAGACCACCCCTTCAGTGGAGTTGGACCATTTGGGTGTGAAGTCTCTTGTAGCCATGGTGACAACAGAAAACATTCAGAGCTTCATGGATGAGAAGAAGAGAGGGATGGATGAGATGAAGAGGACAGCAGGTGAAAAGGAGAGGGACAACCTGGAAAGAGATCGACTTGAGAAACAAGTTGTGACTGATGAGATGAAGATCCAGAAGCTGATGAGGGAGTGGGCTGACCTGAAGTCTGGACTCCCAGAACAGAAGGTGGAGAAGTCTGCAGAACCACGAGCTGCTAAAAGCAAAGCGAAGCAACAAGAAAGGCAAGAAAAGGCAGCTGAAGGTCCACAAAAGCTCATTACTGGTAAATCAACTCGACGTGGGCATGTAGATGAGACAAATACTTTGAGGACGATTTCTGAGGAAAATCGGCACCAGAAACCCGGAGCATTGTTGGAATCAAAGCCATTAAAAGCCTCAACAAAAAAACCTCGGAGGGTGGAGAAGGAAGAGGTGCCTGAGCGGGCCGCGGGAGGTCGGCAAAAACCTGCAGACAGTCGGAGGAAGGCGACCTTGGAGAATAACCCAAAAGAATCACATCAAGAGTCTCACTGTGGACAGGAGGCAGAAGAACAACCTCACTGTCTTGGTCTGAGACGTTCCAAGAGGATCGCCAACAGGAAGTAGATAACTGTTTTGTTTTTATTCACTGTGAAATAAAGTCTTTTTTAAATAAAAAAATAAAATAAAATAAAATAAAAATAAAACTATATATATATATATATATATATATATATATATATATAATGTATGAAATCTCAAAAAGCAACAGGTAAATCATTGTTAGAAAGTCAATGTTTTAATTGTGTATTTTTATTTTTTTGCAGTTGCAGAAAACCATTGCTGATGGTGGCCAACCAGCTACCAAAAAGGCAAAAATGTCCAACCAGAACATTGAGGGTGCATTTACAAGTACTACAAAGTACAAGAGTGATGCCAAAGAACAACAAATTAAAGAAGAGGCTATCGCTACATGGATTGGATGTACAGGATTGCCGGTCACAACAGTAGAAGATGAGGATTTTATTCTGATGATGGAAAGTTTGGATAAGAAGTTTACTGTGCCAAAGAAAACCAAGATAAGTAATCTAATTGAAAAACACTATGAAAAAAAAGCTACATTTAAGGAAAGACTTTTTCTGTGTTGAACAACAAAAACCAGAACACTTACTGCTAGCTCTTGAACAACTTGACCATCCGCACACCGCCCAGTCCATTAAGGCTTGTGTGGAAAAGTGCATGCAAGAATGGGGGATCCTAAATGAGAAAGTTCTCACTGTAATAACAGACAATGGTAGCAATATGGTGGCAGCATTCAAACATAGTGCTCCAGAAGATGAAGATTCCAGCTCCGATGATCCAGATGCATCCATCCTGAGTGAAAGTGATTCCAAGGAGACAGAAAACCTGCAGTGTGAAGACATAGGCATGTACAGGATGCCATGTGTCGTCCATATGCTGCAGCTTGTTGTCCACATGATAAACAAGGAGGAAAGCATCAACAGAGTCTTGCACAAAGTCCGATCAATCGTGAAAATTTTTCGCAAGTCATCAGTCGCAACACAGAAGATTTTGGATGAGTGCCGCCTAACTGTTGTGAATGACTGCCCCACACGCTGGTCAAGTACTTATGAAATGGTTGCACGTCTCCTCAAAGTTAAAGAATCTGTGAAGTAGCAAACAAGATGGGATGGGACTGCTTGCTCTCAAGTGAGTGGCAGAAGCTGAAGTCAATGCAAGAACTTTTGCAGCCTTTTGCTGAACACACACAAACTCTTCAGAGTGACACAATGTCTATGTCATTAATACTCCCTGCTCTCTTTGATTTACTCAGCCATCTGGCAGATGTGGAACAAAACACAAGTCGAGATGTTGCTGCTCTAGCACGTAAAATGGAAGGGAATGTGAACCAGCGTTTTGCCTGGGTACTTGATCCCTCAGATGACAAGTTTTCACCACTTGTAGCAGCTGCTTGCTTTCTCAATCCTACTGTGTGTCAGACCCTCCTCAATGTGGCTGATGATAACATTCAGGAGCTGCTCAAGCAGGCAGAAGGGTATGTTGTTCGGTGCTCTCAGACACAGGAGAACCACTCTGATCTGGAGGAACTGAATGGACCTGAACCGGCACCACCCGCCGCCGCCTCCTCTTCATCATCTGCCTCCTCCTCCTCCAGACAACCAGTCTTTAGGTTTCTCTCCAAATTCGGAACAAAGCCTAAACCAAAATCTTCCAAGTGTAGTGTTAGACAGCAGATAAGCCAGTATAAGGAAGAGCTCTCACAGTCCATCACTTGTGAAATGGGAATGGAGTTTTGGCTTGGAAAATGTGACACATTTTATCACAGCCTGAAACCATTAGCATTAGATACATTGGCAATGCCAGCTTCTCAATCTTTTGCAGAAAGAGTGTTCAGTATCACAGGTGACCTCACTAGAGGGAAAGGCAACCGAGCAAAGGTCACACTAGCATGAAGTGCTTTTCTCAAAATGAATCGCAGCAAATAAATATTCACACTGTTTGGTTGAGCCTGTGTTGTAACAAGTGAATATCTATAGACTCAGGGTTAACATGTTTAAATTTACTGTTCTTGTAAATTCTTGTTGTGCAATTGCTAAAAAGAGCACCTTTGTAATTTCCAGTGTGCTTTTTGTTTTTTATTAAACACGTAAGTGTTAAACATGTGAAGTGTTTTTTTTTATTCAAATATTCTATGTTCTTAGCTGTGTGTGCTATATCTGATCAGTGGTGGTTAAGAGTTTGGAACCTGTGTATTAAATTACACTAGTTTTTCCGTGCTTTATACAAAAGTAGGAAATTACTTCATTAGAAAAAATATATGCATTTTGTTGACTAAAATTGCTTATTTTTATAGACTAAAATTACTTGTTATTTTCGTCGACTAAAATGGGACTAAAACTAAAATAAATCTAATGACTAAAATTGGACTAAGACTAAAATTAATTTTTAGCCAAAAGACTAAGACAAAAATAAAATTAAAGTTTCCTGTCAAAATTAACACTGGGGCGACGGGGCATCATGCTCCAAACATTGAGCAAAAACCAATAAATCAAGTACTTGGACCAGAATGGCCGACTTCCTGTGCGACATTGACCTTGGCTCCAGGAGACTTTTTTGTAGGTCCCAAGGCACTACATTAGAGTACCAAATTTCGTAGTTCTCAATTAAAGCACGGCTTGGAGCTGACAATTTTAATGGTCCTAGGGGCCGCTATTTAAGAAAATAGGCCACGCTCACCAGATTTTCACATCAGATTTCTTGGGGGGCTGGACTAGGATCACTCACCAGAAGTTTTGTGGCGATATCTTTAGAAATGACTAAATGGGAGGCAAACGTATGGCCACGGCGGTACGCCTGACTTTGCCGTGCCGCCACAGTCCCGCCCTCTTTAAAAACTCCCATAAAGTGACGCCAAGAAACATCCACTTGTCTTGAGTTAACAGCTACAAATTTGTGGTGATTAAGTGAAATGGGGTGATTTGGGACCTATCACAGTGAAACTTGACCGTTTTGGCCCGAACGGGATGGGGCTTGTGTGAAGTCATCATTCGACCATTCAGTTTAGTTTGTGGCTGGATGTCGAATAACCACAACATTTTTTGTAACTCTATTCTAGAGCCCTGCACGGGCCTAAAATCTGAGCCCGTGTCCGGCTCGGCCCGAGGGGGTGGAGCCCCAGCCCGACCCGGCCCGAAAAGATTGTCAGGATTCTCTGGCCCGACCCCAGCCTGAGCCTGACTATTTTTTAACCAACTAAATGAAAACAAGGTGCGTCAATCCTGACCAATGTGTTAAAAGACGTGCAGAATCCGATCAATTTTTTGGCCCCTCAGCGTATACGAAAAGTCTGTTTTATTTTTTTCTATTTGATCACCCATCCCTTCTGAGCAATTTCCCACAACTTTCGAGATGATCGTGCGAAAAATTATCAAGTAAATCAATCAGAAGCGGACCCTAGAAACGGCCAAAACGGGGTCAAAATCATCACTTCAAACCAAAATGGCCGACTTCTTGTTTGATGTTGACCATGGTTGCAAGAGGCTTTTCTGTGCAGACTGTTGAGTACTACAAGTGTACAAAATTTCATAACTGTACAACAAACTAAGGTTTATGGAGGGGGTATTTTTCACATTCTAGGGGGTGCTGTGGAGCTAGTTTTATTGCGATTTTTTTGAGACCTCTAAAGGGACTTTACGGAGTTTTGAATTTTTATGCTTGCGATTGGCCCCTCAGGCCAAAAGCGTAATGGCAGCTTCAATAGTAGGCTCGTGCACGAGGCGCGCATGCTGTATGTGCACACTCCTTAACGAAAATAACAGCTGAGACAGTCCCTTGTGTGTGTGTGTGTGTGTGTGTGTGTGTGTGTGTGTGTGTGTGTGTGTGTGTGTGTGTGTGTGTGTGTGTGTGTGGCCCGGAGGACAGAGGACAGGAGAACGCGCAGCTAATTAATTAAATAATTTGGTTCTGTACCTTTCTCTTCAGCACAGCCGACAAAGGTTTAAGATGGGTCAGTTGTCCTCCATGCTCAGATCATTCCCTTCCCTTGCTTGAAAAATTGTTCCAAAATGAAAGTTGAACCCACATCTTTTTTATCTGTGAATTCAATGCCGTTCGGCGAGTCTTAAATAAAAATTGGGCATCTTACTGTAAAAAATATACCATTAATGTTAAAAAGAAACTCTAAATAAACTATGTTCACATCCAAAATCAAACCCAGGTCTACTGCACGAGAGTCCAACATCTTACCAGTTGAGCTAAAGCTCCAGTGATGTCCTTTGTATCTGTAACATTTATATCCTTGATGACAGCTGAAACAGCGTTCAAAGAATGATTCGGAGCGAAAATGGCTATTTTGTTGCTAATTTGCAGGAAATATCTAGAAGAAAGTTCTACAGAAAGTAGCTAAGGGTCCTCAGAAATGTAGCTATCTTTGTCACTAGGCGTTAGGAACAGCGACATAGTGGTACTGCCTCCCTCTCTGCTGCTATAGCTACAGATAGCAAATTCTACGGGCTATGCCTGAGCGTGAGCGCGCATGAAGCAGCCTGCTCGACCTGAGCAGCTCTCTTTTTCTGTGATTTTACAGAAAAACAGGCAACCACAGTAAAAATGCCAGGGCTCAATCTACAGGACCAGGGCATTGCAGGAGAATGTATGAAGAAGAAATTTATTATTTCTACACATGTTTTGGCTGTCAAACTTCCATAATGCCCCTTTAAATACGAAATTTTACACCACGCCTGAGCCTCCTGAGTTTTTGGGTAAGTTAAGGCCTCCAAAAAGCCATTTTATTTGGAGAAAGAAAAATAAACAGAGCAGATACAATAGGCCTTCGCAGCGCTTTCGCAGCTTCGGCTTAAAAATGGGTTGTCGGTGAACCACACCTTTATTCTGTTCACTGCTGTCCCAGAGTCAAAATGTCTCCACAGCCATGAGTGTTTAGAGAGCTTTCATATTCCACTTGCTTGTTTTTTTACTTAAATGTATAGGTGACACAAAAAAATGTGCTTTAGACCCCTCTTTTTTAGTTTTTGGTTGACTCATACATGTTTCACACATGTAAAGCTGCTGCCTTCACATAAGATATATATTTTAAAGCTTAATGAATTGAGTGGAGCTAACAAAAAAGCACAGTAACATATCAATTATAATAAATGAAACAAAAAAAAACTGAAGCTTATTGACTTCAAAACGGAAACGGAGTATGAACAAAGGAAATAGGTGAATGATGAATTCACTTATGTGACAAAACCAGCTCTTTTCTCTGCATCCCACTGCTTCCTGTCGTAAACTCACCCCGATGCTGTCCTCCTGCCTGTACTGTTTCCAGTTGTGTCCAGTGTCACTGAACATCAGCAGGTAAGTCGTCAACCAATCAGAGCTGCCGTAGCGGCCTTGTGTGGCGACAGCAGTGATCTTGGTCCGCTCGCCCAAGTCCACCTGGAGCCACTGGTACCTGTCTGAGGTGAGGGGAGACCAGCCTCCAGCTCCTGCAGAGAAAACGACAAAAAGATCATTTAGTTTTAACTTGTACGTCTGTTTTTCTGTTAGCTAAAGTCTTAGTTCCTGATTTATTTTGTATCTTATTAATTTGATTCCTGTTTCTGTAATGTGACCTGGTTTTGGTCTTCCGTCAGCACCTGCTGCGTGTGGGTCCATCCCAGCATAGATGTTTGATATATGTGTCTGTTTTTGTCCATCAGAGTTGGAGAATTTTCTGCTTAAATTAAAGTTCATAGTTTCTCTAACACACTTGTTTTCCTGCATTTGGGAATCTTTTCCTCCACCTTCCTCATTCCACAGGGATCATAAAGTCAGGTTACCGTAAATCCTCTAATACAGGCCCGGGCCTGTATTTGACTCAAGCTCATCAAGCTCCAGGCCTTTATTGGAAGGAGGGCCAGTATTAGAGGCAGGCCTCTATTTCTATTTAAGCAAAATGAACTAATGGTTCGCTGGAGTTTTTGACAATTAATATTGCGCCCACATTTTCAAAGTTAAACACATTTCTTTTAACAACGGTAGTTTCTGCTTCAGCCATCTCCCCCCTCCCCCTGCGCAGCGGCCGCAAACTCACTGATGCGCCTGCAGCCTCTCAGAGTTCCTGCTGCTCTAAACATTAAAATAATTATTTCATTTTCTGTTCCTCACTTCTGATTACCTTCAATGGTGTCTGTTTGTTGCAACCACCAGGTACAAAAACTAACTTGTTTTTATTCGACTATTTTTCTGTCCTGCCTGTTTATTATCTTCCTGCATCTCCTCTCAATCCTAAAGAAAAACTGCTACCTGGGTTCATATATATTCACCTTATGAGTTACCTTTGAACTGCAGTTCTAAAAGATCTACCGACCGCAAAAACAGTGGAGTGCTCGCTGCTTGCCGGCCGCATCAGTGATCGGTGCGTCACCAGATGACAAGTTGATGCGCCCCGCTCCACAGCGAAACGTATCAGGCGCAAATGAAAGACAGAAAACATTAAAGGAAATGAAATGACATGAACGATTGCGTGTTAAATTAGTTTTTGAGGTGGCGACACCTGATTGTTACTGTGGCCGTGCTCAGGAGGCAGATTACCGACCGCAAAAACAGCGGAGTGCTCGCTGCTTGCCGGCCGCATCAGTGATCTGTGCGTCGGAGGACAAGGTGATGCGCCCCGCTCCACAGCAGCGAAACACATCAGGCACAAATAAAAGACAGAAAACATTAAAGGAAATGAACCGACATGAACGATCGCGTGTCAGTGCCAATGCTCTGGCACAGCGCGTTGCCCCCCCGAGCGCAGGAGCTTGTCACCTGCTGACAGCAGGCTGCTGTCTTTTCCGAGGGCTGCATCTTGCCGGTCATTATCACGTGACAGCGACTAGTCGACGACAGGCATAAAAAGTCACTATAGTGAAGTCGACTAGTTCATACAACCCCCGCTACTGCTCCACAGAGTGTTCTGCAGCGCACGTCCTCTTTGAACTTGATATCAAATTTTCGCCTCCTCTTCGTCTCCGCACGGTTAAAGTTACCCTCTTGGTCTATCACTGGCAAATCAAAAGTGAGACGACGACACAATCGCCCCCCGTACTTGCTTGTTACCACATTCCACTCGGCCACAATAAGAGGCCGGCCATTATTCACCTCCGCCGACTCCGACACCGGCCAAAATTGAAGACCCGGCCTTTAATTGAATACTGGCCTGTATTTGAGGATTTACGGTAATTATAATTATAATGAATGTTCTTAATATTTTAAAAAGCAAAAATTTAAATGTCTGAAGATGCAAAATCTCCCCGGTCTCAGCACATAATGTGATTAATAATTAAATGTTGACCTCTTTTTATTTTATCTTTTAATGATACACACATTTTCCACATTTTAATCAACACAATATTAAAACAACTAAGTTTTTAATAAACCACTGAAGACAAAATAAATGTTATTTTTCAGGCCAAAACAGCATCATGCTTGAAAATCCTCTGGAGTCTGTTTTCAGTTTCTTCCACAGCTTTACTTCACATCTAAGAATAAAAACAAAACTTTTTAAAGTTGTGGAAACGGAACAACTGTTGCATGAGTTTGTCCATTTTAAAGAAAAACATGTAAAAAAGCAGCCTTTTGATTGGGAGAAAAGTACATTTACATATTTGCAATATTTTAAGCCTTCCATGAAAAACAACTTGAGCAGATCATAAGGTCCACGATAAGGTAAAACACCAGCAGTCACCCACAAAGCTTCCATCCAGTAACACGGTTTTATCATTTCTAGTGAAAATCAATGAGAAGATGTGGGACCAAGCACTGATTGTTTTCACCAAACATCTGCATCCTCGTCAGTAAAAGAGACGAGCTGTATTGCATCAACTCTCCTCTCTGCATCAACAGGCTGACCTGTTTCACCACAGATTATTTAAAAAAGCCATAAATGAGGAAAAATGTGTGAAAAAATTATGACCCAAAGAATTTTGACCCAAATGTGTCTCAGCAAAATCCCCACAAAGCCCCAATATGGAGGATGATGCGATAAATAATATATAATGCTGCATGGATGAAGTTTGATTAAGCAGTGTGTGTGCGTGCATGCGTGTTTTTAGTCATAATGCCTACAGATGTTAACAAAGGTGGGTACAAACAAATCTCGAAACGTGCTGCGGAATAAATCTTAAAATGCAGGCAGGTGATTTGTATGCATGCAAGTGTGTGTGTGTGTGTGTGTGTGTGTGTGTGTGTGTGTTTTGTCAGGCCAAAGCGATGGCACAGAGCTTAAACACCAGATGGACGGATTCTGAAGAAGGCTGTGGACCAGAAACCCACTGAGCATGCATGCACACACGCACACAGGTACCGCTTCTTTAGCACCACCCAACATTCTGACAACCTGCTGCCTCGTGAATGTGTGAACAGGCGTGACAGAAGCTTGCAGCACATTAACAGAAACCTGTCAGGAAACAAAACTGAAGCCGAGTGAAACTTTCCTCTGCAGATTCTTAAAATGGCGTTTTCATGTTTTAGGGAAACCTCTTGCTCAGAATTTCCTGCCTTTGTATTCTGATGTGTGCTGAATGTCAACATGACTCCCTCCAACTGAATAGCTGTAAATCTTACAGCATTGTGGGCAAGATTAGTTTATTAAAGGCACATTTGGCTGTTTTGGCTTGCTTTTAGCACCGCCTAGTGTTCATTTAGTGGAACCAAAAGTGAAACCTATTTCCTCGCTGTATTTTTCTTTCTAGCAACTTAATCTAACAGCTGAAATGCATCATCAGCCTTCATTCATTTCTACAGGAGCAGTTCATCACTAAATTAAACAAATCAGCTGTGGTTACCATCTAAAATGCAGGAAACGTGCTGGAAGCAGACTGCAGCGCCAGACATCTAGCGGCCCACCAGTCTGAAGGCGAAAGTGCAATATTCTGGCTGCAGGGGGTGGTGGGGGTCAGAGTGACTTTTCATTAACCAGGTAAGGGGTCATGTTAGCACACACTGGCTCAAGACAATGATTTAGAAATATGAAAAAGTTGTCTAGTCTGGTTTTAAAAGCAGTGCTGGTGGTTCCTTAAATAGTTAAAACAGAAATCCGAAGGCCAAAGTGCAGTGAAAGATATTTCACGTATGTCCAGTCAGTGGAAAAATGACCCAATACGACTCTTAGCCACAAGTCAAAATCTGACAAGTTAGAAAAGGCATTGTGTTTTATTTTACAGATCACTGAGATGCTGACTGTGTAATTCTAGCCTCATTGATAGTTTTTCTGTTGGTAGTAGAACCCGAGAAGGCGCTATACAAATACAAACCATTTACCTTTTTACAAGAAAAGACAGAAGCAACATTTTACAGCTCTGTAAAAGAGTTTATTCTCCTTCCTTGTTTGTAAAACCACTCGTCGCTTGTTTACTGATCCAGGGTTTTTCACCGTGTGTGTCATGTAAACCCAGAATGGCAACTAGTGGAGCGCCTCTTTACACCAACAGGGTTTAACTCTGATCGCTGTTTGCTGACAGACTGAAGAAGGGGAGCATAGCAGGGAAAATGAATCAGTGGCGGTCTGGTAGCTGATCTTTAAAGAGCTAAAGGCCAGAGCTAATAACCACTTGACTAAAAGACGTGTTCAGTGACAGCAGAGAAGAAAAGGCCAGACACTCTGACCTTTTCACATGGCGATTAGACTGTGGAGAAAAGAAGACAGAGATTAAAGAAAAACAACTCAGGGAATGAGAGGCGTACAAAGACTTACTGTGTCCCCGCTGTCAGAATAGCAGCCACTAATATAATGGAGGTGGGCTGCTGGAGGATGCTCTGAACACTTAAAGTCACGGCTGTCGCTTTAAATCAAACAGATATCTCTGGTTCCTTTTTCCCCCTCATGAGTCTGTCAAGGTAGAAGATCCAACCGCCCACAAGAGGAAGTGAAGATTAATGGAGGTTAGGAGTGTGGCATTTCTGCTCTGAATGTCAAATTGAAAATATCATTTTAGCTTGAAGGGGAAAAAAAATCTGTGTCCATCTTTTAAAGTGTTTGAGTTTCAAATCAAATTAAATTGAACTATTTAGCCTATTATGCTGACAGAAATCAAACAACTTCAAACCTTTTCTAACTTTTAATTGCCAGATTTTTACGTCTTACAGGAATGTGAATCATTTCAGCTGTCTGTGAAATAATAAGGGCATCTGCTGTACTTCATTGCTGCAGGAAGCATCTTCTGTTGAGCCTTTTGAAAATGGAGGTGATGTTGCTCTCCCACCTTAAGTCCTGGGAAACAATGGTTCTATGGAACTTGATGGTTTCGGAGCAGTTGGATGTGGTGAGGGGGGCGGTGCTGGTGGTTGTGTTAGGTCTCAGTCTTTAACTTGTTCACCTCCCAGATGTTCGGACTAAACTAAAGCTCCATGCCTTCAACTTCCCTGCAGACTCTTCATTGTCCTGGATGACATTAATAACTGTGATGTCCTCCTCAAACTTCAGGAGTTTGACCAGGGTATTTGCAGGGATCTCAAAATTAAATTTAAGACTTTTTAAGACCTTCTAAAATAAAATGAAGACTTTATCATAATGAATTTATCAACTATCAAACACTCATATGTTCTTTTTAAATACTGCAATCAGTTTATGGGACGCGTCATGTCCGGGACAGCAAGCCTATAGCAATGATAGATAGAGCCACGTGGTACAAACACACACACACACACACACACACACACACACACACACACACACACACACACACACACACACACACACACAAAACTGCTGGAGAAGAACAAAAACTCATTTTATTAGTTTACATAAGTTTATTGGGTGTGAAAAAAGTGACTACTGAAATTGACTCTCCCCCTTAACAAGATCCTTACATGCTGCAGATTTGCATCCATTCAACAGTGGCTTTATTATGGGATTAGATTTGTGCCGATAGGATCAAGAAAAACACTGACGATCAAACAAATATTAAGAAACTGACAGAACAAAAATATTGTCTAAAGAAAAAAATTTTTTTCAAAAGTAAAACTCACTCCCTGCAGACTCAACTTAAAAAGTTAAGCCACTTTTTAAGTTGGTTTTAACCAGATGTTAAAACCAACTTAAAAATCCTCATATAAACCCTCTTGATCTATAACGGTAGCGCGGCTCGTGTTGCGAATGACCAGAGTCATCTAATTCCTGTCATGTGTCTATGTATGTATGTCTGATCTTGGAATTTTGTGTACTGAAACAATTGAATTTCCCTCTGGGAAAGTATTTTTGAAGAGGATCTTTCATGGATATACAATCAAAGAGTCGGAGTACCCGGCCCGGAGGGTTACCGGGGTCCCACCCTGGAGCCAGGCCTGGGGTTGGGGCACGTGAGCGAGCGCCTGGTGGCCGGGCTTTCGCCCATGGGGCCCGGCCGGACCCAGCCCAACTGGATACATGGGCTCATCCAACCCATCACCCGCAGGAGGAACATGAAGGGTCCGGTGCAATGTGGATCGGGTGGCAGACCGAGGCAGGAGCCTGGGCGGTCCAATCCCCGGACAAGGAAACTGGTTTTTGGGACATGGAACGTCACCTCGCTGGCGGGGAAGGAGCAGGAGCTTGCGGCAGAGGTTGAGCGGTACCGGCTAGAAATAGTCGGACTCACCTCGACACATAGCATTGGCACTGGAACCCAAGTCCTTGAGAGGGGTTGGACACTCTCCTTTGGTGGAGTTGCTCCGGGTGAGAGGCGGAGGGCTGGTGTTGGCTTTTTGTCAGCCCCAAGACTCTCTGCCTGTGTGTTGGGGTTTACCCCGGGGGACGAGAGGGTAGCTTCCCTGCGCCTTCGGGTCGGGGAATGGGTCCTGACTGTTGTTTGTGCTTATAGGCCAAATATCAGTTCAGAGTACCCACCCTTTTTGGAGTCCCTGGGATGAGTGCTAGATAGTGCTCCATCAGGAGACTCCAATGTCCTGCTGGGGGACTTCAATGCTAACGTGGGCAGTGACAGCATGACCTGGAGGGGTGTGATTGGGAGGAACGGCCCGCTTGATCTGAACTCGAGTGGTGTTTCGTTATTGGACTTCTGTACAAGCCGCAGTCTGGCCATAACAAACACCATGTTCGAATATAAGGATGCCCATCGGTACACTTGATACCAGGGCAGCCTAGGTCGCAGGTCGATGATAGAGTTTGTAGTCGTATCATCTGACCTGCGGCCGTATGCTTTGGACACTCGAGTGAAGAGAGGAGCGGAGCTGTCAACTGATCACCACCTGATGGTGAGTTGGATCAGATGGCAGGGGAAGATGTTGCTTAGACCTGACAGACCCAAACACATAGTGAGGGTCTGCTGGGAACGCCTGGCAGAAGAACCTGTCAAGACGGTCTTCAACTCCCACCTCCGGCAGAGCTTTGACCATGTCCCGAGAGCAGTGGGGGACATTGACTCCGAGTGGGCCTCGTTCCACTCTGCGAATGTTGAGGCGGCTGTTGCTAGCTGTGGTCGCAAGGTGGCCGGTGCCAGTCGTGGTGGCAACCCCCGTACCCGCTGGTGGACACCAGAGGTTCGGGGAGCCGTCAGGCTGAAGAAGGAGGCCTACAGGGCATGGCTGGTCTGTGGGTCTCCGGAGGCAGCAGCCAGGTACCGGATAGCCAAGCGGGGTGCAGCAGTGGCAGTTGCCGAGGCAAAATCTCGGGCGTGGGAGGAGTTTGGTGAGGCCAGGGAGAAAGACTATCGATCGACTCCAAAGAGGTTCTGGCAAACTGTCCGGCGCCTCAGGAGAGGAAGGCAGCAACTCACTCACACTGTTTACAGTGGGGATGGGGAGCTGCTGACGTCAACTGGGGCTATAGTCGGACGGTGGAAGGAATACTTTGAGGAGCTCCTCAATCCCACCTACGCGCATTCTGAGGAGGAACCAGAGCCAGGAGACCTGGGGATGGACTGTCCAATCTCGGGGGCAGAAGTTGCTGAGGTAGTCAAACAACTACACAGCCCCGGGGGCGGATGAGATTTGTCCTGGGTATCTCAAGGCTATGGATGTTGTAGGGCTGTCGTGGTTGACACGTCTGCAACATTGCGTGGTCATCGCGGGCAGTTCCTGTGGAGTGGCAGACCGGGGTGGTGGTCCCCATCTTTAAGAAGGGTGACCTGAGTGTGTGTTTCAACTACAGGGGGATCACACTCCTCAGCTTCCCTGGAAAGGTCTACTCCAATGTACTGGAGAGGAGGGTCCGATCAATATTTATTTCTCGGATTGAGGAGGACCAATATGGTTTTCGTCCTGGCCGTGGAACTGTGGACCAGCTCTATACCCTTTCAAGGGTGATGGAGGGGGCATGGGAGTTTTCCCAACCAATCCACATGTGTTTTGCAGATTTGGAGAAGGCTTATGACCGTGTCCCCAGGGGCACCCTGTGGGGGACACTCCAGGAGTATGGGGTGGAAGGCTTTCTGTTAAGGGCCATTCAGTCCCTTTACCAGAGGAGCGTGAGTTTGGTCCGCATAGCCGGTAGTAAGTCAGACCTGTTCCCGGTGAGGGTTGGACTCCGCCAGGGCTGCCCTTTGTCACCGGTTCTGTTCATTACCTTTATGGACAGAATTTCTAGGCGCAGCCGTGGTGTGGAGTGTGTCGAGTTTGGTGGCAGGAGAATCTCGTCTCTGCTTTTTGCGGATGATGTGGTCCTCCTAGCTTCATCCAGCTCTGACCTTCAGCTCTTGCTGGGTAGGTTAGCAGAGTGTGAAGTGGCTGGGATGAGGATCAGCACCTCCAAATCTGAGACCATGGTTCTCAACCGGAAAAGGGTTGCTTGCCAACTCCGGGTCGGGAGAGAGGTCCTACCTCAAGTGGAGTTTAAGAATCTCGGGGTCTTGTTCACGAATGAAGGTAGGAGGGATCGGGAGATCGACAGGCGGATTGGTTCAGCATCTGCAGTGATGTGGACACTGAGCGATCTGTCGTGGTGAAGAGGGAGCTGAGCCAGAAAGCCAGGCTCTCGATTTACCGGTCAATCTACGTCCCAATCCTCACCTATGGTCATGAGCTTTGGGTAATGACCGAAAGAACGAGATTGTGGATACAAGCGGCCGAAATGAGTTTCCTCCGTAGGGTGGTCAGGCTCAGCCTTAGAGATAGGGTGAGGAGCTCGGACATTCGGGAGGGACTCGGAGTAGAACCGCTACTCCTCCGGATCGAAAGGAGTCAGTTGAGGTGGTTTGGGCATCTGGTCAGGATGCCTCCTGGACGCCTCCCTGGGGAGGTGTTTCGGTCATGTCCTGCTGGCATAAGGCCCCCGGGTCGACCCAGGACACGTTGGAGAGGTTACATCTCCAATCTGGTCCGGGAACGTCTTGGGGTCCTGCCGGAGGAGCTGGTGGAGGTGGCTGGGGAGAGAACGGTCTGGAGCTCCCTAGTTGGGATGCTGCCCCGCGACCCAGACCCAGATAAGTGGAGGAAGATGACGACGATGATGGCGATTTTTGGATTTGAATATGAATTCGCTCAATAGCTAGCTGCTAAGCTAGCCATTGTGCTAGCCTCCCGCACAATGCTCTATTGCTGCATAGAGGCGTGTTAAAGCCTCATCTTAACACATTCATTACTGGTTTCATGGAATTACATATTATTGCAGTTCATGTTAATACATTTGCTAATTTTTCAGGAATCTGTGGAACATCAGAGACTTTGCAACTACTGGAGCTAAACTGTGTACAGCTAACTTGCTACAGAGGAAGAAGCAGAAAGCAGAGCTAATGGGCTGTTTGCAGGTAAATACTCGTTTAGTGGAACTGCAGGTTTTTTATGGTATAGCTCAGACAGAATCTACATGAGCTATTGTGGGAAGATGTTTGAACTACATTTACATACAGATACATGTATTTTTTAATTCCCAGTTACTTGGACGGGCTAAACACGTCACTTCTGCCTGCTCCTTTTTCAGTCAAAGAATGATTTATATGACGTAACTCTGACTGAATAATTATCTAAGTGAGTATGTTTGAAAATAAATTTCTCACCATAATACAGATCTGACATTTAATATTTGTTTGATCTTCAAAGTGTTTTTCTTGATCCTATTGGCACAAATCTAATCCCATAGTTTATGGTGACCTCAGACCTTTACATGCTGTGATTTTATTTAGAATAATTTTTAAAACATCTTTTATGTGATATTTGGCAAAATACAAGCAATTTTCTACCAGTCATACTGTTCACAAGAACTAAAAAATACAATAAACAGACAGAATTGTTCAGAAAATGATTAGGGATCATCATATAATAATTAACAATTATTATATGAGACTGATTCACAGAATACCAAACATGAAAACATCAGAAAATATTCCAAATAACTATAATCATTCCGAGGTAGGATAACTAGATCCCAACTCACCAAATGTGGGACAGAGGCTACTTAACATGAAACTCTGATGCAACGACATAAAAATAAAAATAAAATCTATTCTGCCTTTTAGCTCTAACATCACTGTTAAACACAAACTTATTATTATCATTATATATTTATGTTTATGTTTATTTATTTGGCAGACGCTTTTATCCAAAGCAACTTACAATTTATAACCTATAGGGCATGTTGTGATCTGTGGGGGAAACCGGAGTACCTGGAGGAAACCCACGCAGCATGGGGAGAACACGCAACTCCACGCAGAAAGGTCGCAGCCAAGTTTCGAACCTTCAACTTTCGTGCTAAGAGGCAACAGTGCTAACAACTGCGCCACCATGCAGCCCAAAGATAATTAATGTGCTATATATTCTATTTGATTTAAACTTGAACAAGCAATAACAAAAACTTTGACTGTTTCACAGTTCCTCTTCTGATGTCACAGCTTAACTCAGGCTCTTTGGACCTTCTACCGCATCTTTGCTGAAAAACATTGCTTGGGATAACTAGGTGGGGAGCAATAACCGTTAATGTTAGCATCGTCCTTCGCCCGTGGTCTTCCTCAGTACCTGAGCTAGTAAAAACAAGAGGGTGTAAACACAGGTCACACATGTGACATCAGAGCTTCTGTGTGGGATGTGGTGATGAAACCTAAAACCCTGGTTATTTCTGTCCAAAAGCAAATGCTGACATCTCCACTTTGGTTGGAATTTTTGAGATAATCGTTTTTGATGCCGTAGATCTTCTCCTCCGTGTGGACAACAGGCCAAACTGTAGAAGATATCTTTGTTTTGTGGGATGCCTGGCTACGTGTGTAGAGGGTCTTATTAACTCTACTAGAAAAGTTTATCATATGGCGTATTTCACTCCTTTTGTCAAACCTAATAGATAACATCAGCATCACAAAGTTAACCCAATATAGAAACTTTTCAAAATAAAATACTCAGCACATTAATTAAGATAAAATAGGCTACGTAATTTTCGTTTAAACTAAAAGACAAATTGATGGCACCTTTGGAAATTGTTTTTCACAAACCTGATTTCCTGTTGGACTGGAAACTGACCTGATTTCATTGGTGATAAAATCAGTGCTGACTCGATGTTTTGCTGCTAATTAATTTGTTGTATTACCTGTTTATTTATTCCACTTATTTAGACTAGAAGCACGTCAGCACCTCGTCTTTTCAAGGCACCCAAAGCGCTTTCTATTACTACTACTACTATGTAGCCACAGCCACCCCGTAGCGGTCTGACAGAGGCGAGGCTACCATTTACGCCATCTGCCTCCATGACCACCACCAACACTGGCAAGTTGGGTCAAGTGTCTTGCCCAAGGACACAACAGCAGCATACCCTGATGGGAGCTGGGATTGGTCCCCTCCTGAGCTACTGCTGCTCCTGCTTTAAGGTCACAGAGAACAACTGAATATGAACATCAACAGCTGATTAGATGGCTGTTCTTACACTGTCCTAATATACAGACTTCAATTAAAGTTTAATTCAGCCTTCAAACATCAGCGAGGAAGCCATTACTCTGGCGCAGCACTTCTTTTCAGGCCATATTCCAGTGTAATTGCTGTAGCATCACTGATAAGTGTCAGCTCAGCCCACAGAAGAAAAAAAATGTTTAAACATGAAGAACGTCTGGCAAAAACGACGAGTCGACGAAATTAGTTGGTGCTACAGACACATGAGAGAAGGAAAAGAAGGAGGAAGATTTGGGGGAAAGGAAATTAAAATTGAGTAAAGGAGGGGACGAGAAAAGGGAAAGAACTAGAGAAGTAAAGTAAATGAATAAGTTAAATTAATCCTCGGGGTTCTACAAACGGCAAATCGATGGACCATCAGGGCTTCTGGTGTGTTTCTGGATCTTTTACAGTCCTCACACCTCCACTATGATCAGCTACATCAAGTCTGGAGAACAAAAACGTTTAAAAACTGCTGAGTTTTAAGAAGTGAAAAGGAAAAAGTGCCTTCAGCACTGTGCAGCATTACTTTGTTGTTATTTTTTTCTTCATGTATTAAAGTGTTTCCAGACATATTTAGCATCAAACTGTTTCGGCACTTTTTCCACAAATTAGGCTTTTTATGTCCAGTAAACTGAGGTAAAAGACTGCTTGTGCTTTTCCCCTAATCCAGTGGTGCCCGGCCAACAACAGGGGTTTTCACAAACACAACAAAACATGGCAGGAAGTTCAGATGTGCGACACAAACATGATTGTTATGCAAGTAATTTCTAATTTTACTGTAAATTTTATAATGAATTCTGTAGAGCTTTCCTGTGAAAGCATCATAATTATATGTGTGTGTTGCCGGGGTAGTGCCTTTCGTAGCATTTTGTATGCCAAACCGTAATTTGTTATGATTGATTATTTATCATTCGTTTGAGTTCAGGTTAATTATATACGGTGAAATGTGTTATAAGTTTGTACATGATGTAAATATTTACTGCTCATATTGGCTTGCCCAACTTTAGTGCGCATGCACAGAGCCTAGGTTTCGTTAGTCGTCTGATGGTCAGGGTTGCGATGCAGCGCCGGTGAGTACGATAGTCGGTTATATTGTTAGTTAGTGATTTCTTTTGTTAATATGTGTGCCTGTGTGTCTGTGCGTTTCATTGCAGGTTTACAACCTAATCACTAGTCGCTTCCAATAATCGCTATTAAAGCTAATTTAAGACGTGAATCAAGGACACAACTGTTGTGCTAAAAAAGGGGTGGCGAGACCTCGGGCCGCTACGATGGAGCGTATGTTGTATCTTGTCTTGTCGAACGTCAATAAAGGAGTGATCAAGATTGAGTTGTGCCCGTTATACTCTCCCTGACACCCCTTTCAGTTAGGGACATATTCTCACTATAGCAGGAAGCTGGGAAGATAACTGAACAATTACCCTGCAGACCAGTGGGAATAAAACAGTGTATTTTTATTCTGTCTGTGCACGGATCAGTGCTAGTGCTTGATCCAGGGGTTGTGGACCTTTAGGAACCACATGAATCCATTTCCAGCCCTGGAA
Source organism: Nothobranchius furzeri (assembly GCF_043380555.1). Lineage (NCBI taxonomy): Eukaryota > Metazoa > Chordata > Actinopteri > Cyprinodontiformes > Nothobranchiidae > Nothobranchius > Nothobranchius furzeri. The sequence continues at coordinate 39,201,625 of NC_091751.1, forward strand.
GAACACATCAGACTCTGTGTTGAAACATAAATATTCCTCATCCCTTATGAAGCCAAGTTATTATCTTTGAGCATCATAGGTTTGGTTTTATATTATGGTTATAGACATGTTAAGGTGCAGCATGACTTAAAACACTGATAATCTATTCAGGAATTCCCAGAATTCCCCATGGTTTCCATGGGAGAGCCCTCTGACTGTTGTCGGCTGTAGCTGTGAGGCAGGTTTCCACACCCCTTCCGGGGAAGCATGTTGCCCTGAGGTTACAGTTGTCTGTTATGTTGTCGGTAGTACCCTGGACCTCCAGAGAGACCAGACTCTACTCAGCACATCGTGTATGATCCTTTAAAAATTGTATGAAATTTCTCAGCATTTGCAGTTTGTGAAAGTTCTGCTGAGTGCAAACATCCTGCTGGGAACCAACGGGTGGGAAGCAGAATTCAAAAGAAGAACAGCCCTGGTTAATTTGACTTTACTCTTGGACTGTGTTCACACTAGAAGACTGCTGATGTGCTCAAAAGTACAGACACCCCTGGCTTAAAATTAATCTTGCAATGAAAAATGGAATGGGAAGTTTTTGTTGATTCCTGTTTCTCTGATGGCAGATTTCCATCCAGCCTTCTTCAGGATATGGAGGCAACAAATCCCAGAGGAAAACCCAGATGTTCCTTCTCTCCTGTTCTTAGAGAAGATCCCTACAAAATGAGACATTCTGAATCCAGACGACAAAGCTCCTCTTATCATCTCCAAGCCTTACTTTATTGGCTTACACCCATCTCCATCTTGTGGTCATGATCCAAATCTCAGGACCACCTTTCTTACAGACTAGAAAACCTCCTCGATACATGTGGATCCTGCCATCATTGCTAAACATGACACAGAGATATGTGAGATCCGGTTTAAGCCAAAAACTTCCTCCTAGTCTGGAGTGACTCCCCATCCTCTCACGGATGTTCCGATCAGCAGGTATCCGATCAAGATCCAAATATGTGCTTTTGAATTATCCACACTAAAGTAGAACCCTTTGGCCCTGTGCTTTATGAATAAGCTTGTAGCTGCACAGGTATGCTTCTTACATCACCTGTAAGCTTTAATGAAAGTCCAGGAAATGCCAGCCTTATTACAGAAAGGCGGTTTTGGAGCACAAGGTGTCAGAAAAGAGCACTGGCAGCTTCGACACAGTCATCACTAACAGACGGGAGTCACATCAAAGAAGTTTTACTTTTAAGATTTACTCAAACAAAAAACATCCTCTATTTCAGATTAAATTAAAGAGTTTTCATTCTTCTGGATAATTTAGAACTACAATTTTAATTCTGTCCTGGTTTTCATGCTGGGCTACTAAACCCCATTTTTACTCTAATACGAAATATCTCGTTACTTTCAAATGAACCCAGTTAGAACCATACCTTCCTAAATACAGTACAAATTTCATTGGTATGTTTTCTTTCACTCTGTGGGGCTCTGATCCCACAAAGAGGACAGAATCAGCTCATAATCCTCACGTCGCCTCTTAAAAAACACGAGTATGAACAACGTCACGGGCCCCCAAAGCTCAGAGCAATTACAGCATTTTCTATATGAAGCCCACTCAGTTTCACATTCATCCCTCCTGGCACTCATCATCAAAACCTCCTCCTTACCGTCTCTCCGGTTAAGTTTGGCAAAACCTGGCGCGTGGCTGCTGGACAGCTGGGAGGAGCTTCTGAAGGATGATGGCGGCAGGTTGGACACCAACACGCTGTCGCACACCTCTGTAGATAAACAAACAAAAAAAATCTGTTACCATAAATTAAACCTTTTCTAACATAAATGGGTCATTTTTTAAAGCAACACAAGAGTTTTTAACAATTTAAAGCTGCAATGACAAATCAGCAAAACAAAAAACACCTTTTCTTGCCTCAAAACAAATATCTAAAAAAATAGCTATAAATATATTGTGGAGCTTAAAAAATAAAAGTCAAATTAATGAACTGGTTCTCTCGCATTTGTCTAAAAACCTCAGCTAATAACGCGTTTCAACCAAAAGCAACCATTGGACCGTCCAGTAATCGGTTTCACTGAACCGCCACACTTCCCCGAGTGCTCCACTCATCACACACTCACACATCAGAACTCCACTGGTGTAAGAGGTTCTCAGATTAATAATATCAGAGAAGGAGAAACAGCTGGCTGTTGCCACTTCAACTTTAGGACAAACTAGAGTCCTCACCATGAAGTCACGAACAACAAAAGACTTGGAATTAGAAAACTGTGACTGGTATTTGTGCTTTCTCGCTTCCAGTGGCAATGCGACGGGAAGGTCGAGAGTTCTGTGTTTGTGTTTAAATCTAGCTTGATTAGCAGATTTACCATTGCAGCTTTAAGCTATTGCTTTCAAACTGGTTTCACTGATTCTTGAGCAACTTCACATTGGACAGCGCTCTGCAGCTGACCAGAAATTGTAATCAGCAGTTTTGTCAGAAGGGTAAGACCAGTAGGAGGTCTCTACCTACTTTATGGCTGTTAGCTGTTTACTCTGGTGGTGACTAATATGAAAGCTAGCTGTCAATAAAAAGGAGAAAAAGAAGAACTTTGCTGGCATCACAGTGGAGCCTAGAAGTAAAAGCGAGAGAGTAATGTCTTAGGATGTGAAGAAAAGAGCTAAAACAGAGCAAACATCAGTGTGGACTACAGTTATTTTAGGGAGCAGAAAAAGGCTATGAAATCATGATGTGATGGTGACCTAGCTTTGTTGCTACTGGACTTTTGTCCAACAGTGTGGATCTTTTAACTTCGTGGCTTATTAAGCATTAGTTTGCTTGTGTTAGCATGTTGTTAGCGCTAGCTACAGCAGGCTGCATCAGGGTTGTTTCCAAAAGTTGTAAATCCACTTTCAACCAGTAAGACAGAGGAGCAGGAAACTCATCCAATGTTGCTTTTTAAATAGAAATACCTCATCCAGTTTTTTGAAGATACATTATCATAAACTAACTGTACAGCGACTGGTCCAAACAACATGAACCCAAATCATCTGAGTGATTATGAAAGCAGCCTTAATTTATTCTTATAAAACCCTTTAGTCTCACTGACAATAAAATCTCATTCTGAGAAGAGCTCTGGCCAGCAATAAAACTGCAAATATGTACATGCATACATACATATGTATACATATACATACAGACATACATTCATATATACATACACACACACATATATATATATATATATATATATAAACACACACACATTATATATATATACACACACACACACATTATATATATATACACACACACACACACATATATATATATATATATATATATATATATATATATATATATATATATATATATATACATACACACACATACACACACACACACACACACACACACACACACACACACACACACATATATATATATATATATATATATATATGATGTCATATATATATATATATATATATATATATATATATATATATATATATATATATATATATATAATGACATTATTCAAGTATTCAAGTGCAACATCAATCTGCAGTTATCACGTAAAGAAAAATTAAATAATCACAAAACAAGTCTCACTTGTAGCTGCCTGTGAACTCATCTTTTCTCCTATACGAGATCTTTTTGGTTCTTTAGGAGTGAATAAAAGACCAACAAATGTCAACTCCATTACAGTTGAATGCCTCCAGACCTGCAAGTGTCAGAAAAGGGCAACAATGAAACTGAAGCCTCGTTTCAGCTTCTGCTAACTTATAAAACCAATGGAGTGAAAGAAATGTCACTTGAATGAATCAAGGTTTAATAAGAATGATGGGGGGTTGCAAGATCCTACCGACAACACTCCTAAAAACCTTGGAAATAATCGTATAAGTCACTCTGGTGAGAAAGCCACAGCTAAGGAGTCTTAAAGTTCATGCAGAGCAGTTAAAGTAAAAAAAAACTCACTGGTGACAGAAATGATTGTAAACGTAGGTTGAGCAGGAAAGACATCCACGTTTCGATCATGTTCCAAAAGGACATATCTACTGTACATAAAAATATCTGAATTAGAGGTCAATAAAAGTGCAGTAACACCTTTAAAAGTGTTGGTCACTGAGAAACCCTGATTTTCACATGCATGCTGAATGTGAAAATAATCTTAAAACACCATCGCCTGCATTAGCCACAGAAAGGAAATAGACAGGGAACGATTGGGTCAGAAAAATCTGGTCTCTTCTACTCATTGGGGAAAATAGTATTCATGTTCCTGCCAACCTTGGCTTGGGGCCACCCACAAGGAGAGCAGAGCTCAGAAGGCTAACAGAAGCTAACCATTAGCATTAGCAACTCCTCTATGTGGCGGAACACATTCAGACTTGTGTTATTTGTGGGGAAAAAACTTCAATGTTGAATTTTTTACCCAGGAAAGAAGAGCAAACGAAGGCAGTGGAAGAGTCGTGTTACCGTTAGCCATTCAGAGATGAGATGTCCTGAAACAGGAATCGAAATGTTTTCTTTTGTTATAATAGGCATAACTTTTGGTAAAATGGCCTTCTTAGAGTTTTAAAAACCCCCAAGGCGCTTCACAACACAATAAGTCATTCACCCATTCACACGCTGGTGGGTATGAGCTACGGTGTAGCCACAGCTGCTCTGTGGCAAACTGACAGAAGCGAGGCCTGCCATACACAGGCACCACCAGTCCCTCTGACCACCACCAGCAGGCAAGGCGGGCTAAGTGTCTTGCCCAAGGACACAACAGCAACATTCTCTGGTAGGAGCTGGAATCAAACCTGCAACCTTTTGATTACTGACAACCCGCTCTACCTCCTGAGCTACTGCTGTCCCAACTTAGAACAGGTTGTTTGTCATTTCTTGCAACCTTTACTTGAACTGCTTTTGTGATGCCGTTTTGTAATTCTTAAGAAGGACCGTCTGTTCCTGCAGAGGCAGGTGGTTCACATCCATGAGAACACGATGTCTTCTGGCTCTCAGAAGCTCTTCCTAAGGGTGGATTTTAGGTTTCATGTCCTAAATTTAATAAAAAGGCTTCTACATTCACCAGGATTCATAAACGTCTCTTCTCTTAGTAAGAATACAAACATTTCAGTGCTTTAGATGACGATGCGGTATCAGCAGGAAACGGATTACACTCCATCTCTAAGCTGGTTAGAAAAACAGATGAGTTGTTAGAAACAGCAGGATGAGAACTCACCAATGCCGAGGTGAGAGGATTTTATTCAGAGCAACAAAAGCCAGGTTTGGATGTTCTCGTTTTAAAGCGCTTTACTGTGGGATTATGATGAGAGGAAGAGAGGGAGTAATCATTCTGGAGCAGGTTTAATGTTCCCAGGTGGAAACAGGTCTTTCAGCTGTAATGGCTCCGTGTTACATGAATGAACGGTGTAACGATGTCCAGTTGGATAAGTAAACGGTGTCATTTTGCTTCAGTGAGTAAATGAATGCTGCAATCATGTCATGTAGAGATGAATGGAGCCCTCGCCGGCTCATTGCGGGCAGATGGAGATACATCGGCTTTGATTGAGGACATTTTCACACATTTGGTTTACGATTGATTAACTGGAATGAAAACATAAAATTCATGCCCTAATTTTGTTATTTAAAGTACTTTTTGGCATTTTTCATCCTCCAACATGAGTCAAACACACAAAAAGAGTAGAAGCTGGAGTGTTTTATGAGGCAAGTGGCCTGATCTTTATGCAAAATGCACCCAAATAAAGAAAAAAGGACATCAGCATCATGCACATTTGTTGTTTTCCTCCTATACTGCTAACTCTTAGCTAAACCCAAACTAATGCAGCCTCCATCTAACGCCTCTCCGTTAATGGATGTTGTTCTCCACCATGGAGACAAGAGCCAATTACGATGATTCACGCTGCAGTCCGACTCAGACGCACAACTCTCACAACAAAGCTCAAGCTTTGATTACTCTGTCAACATCAGCGCTCTTCATCTTAACAACACAAGTCTTCGTCGGCCCCTTGAATTCCACCGCTGCCTGATAAAGTTTAAAGTGTGAAATCGCAGCAATTACAAGACAGGTTTTAGATTTTAGTTAAGGGAATAAACTCAGAGCTCAGAAGAGGTTTCACATTAATTAGTCACAAAACAAAGGCTTCAAATTTGACTTTTGCTAAAAGAGCATTAAAAACCTCCACAAGTTTAAAATCATAAAAATCCCATAAATGATTATTTCCATGCGATTCAGATGATGATAAATGAATCTCTATCCTAGAAATCTCCTTTTCTTGCTATAAAGCTAAGAGATCTATTATTATCCTACCAGTAACACAGGATGCCTGCAGAATTCATGATATCTGCAGCGTGCTTATTTTTGCACCCTGCACCACCTCCGACAGCCCGATCTGCAGTCGCAGTGCTGAATGTTGGTGGTTGTTTACATTAAAATTTCCAAGAGGCCGATTTCAGATGACATGTGAGAACAGAGACGCTGAGACAAAATCCTCACACACGTTTATAATGAGGTTTTATTGACTTTCTGGGAATTATTTTTGTATTTAGACCATCTGTATTACTGATGGGAGGTGAAATGGGCCTAAATAATAAAAACAGGTCACTCTGCAGTGAGAAAGACAACGTGTGGGACTGAATGATTTATTATTTAACAAAGGTTATTTGTGTTTCCAAGGGGATGTGGAGTTACAGCAGAAAATCAAAGTAGTTTATAAGATCTAAAAATGAGAACACCATTTAAGAAAAATAATGAAATGCAGGAGGATGACGAAGAAGAGGGAAAAAAAGTAGTGTCCAGAAATGGTCAGGCTTTGAGTTTTGAGTTTTTGAGCAGAACTTCGGAGTGGCCAATCCGGAGGAAACTCTTTGAACCATCAAAGCCTTTGACCAGCTGTCAAAACCTGTTTGCATGCTGCAAAGCTGACACAGCCTAAGGACTCCATAAGAGTCCTTCCGTTTGAGACGCAAAACAAGTCCACCTGTTTGTTGTGACCTGGAGACGACGCTGGACTGACCTGGTCACATTGCGGGTAATCTACGACCTTCGATGCCTTGGGGTAAACTGATCCCCCGACATCTCGGATCCAAAAGGGAGTCTCCATCAGGGTACGTAGACACAACAAGATTGCGTCTGATGCCGTTCTATAAATGATCAACTCTCTAGTTTATTGCAGACCAAATTCTTATACACCCAGAACTCACAGTTTCTTCCAGATACGGAGGTTCTGATATACTGTACATCTACTTTACACCATCATCATACATCACATTCCATCACATATCATTATTCACAGCTTGTCATGTACAGTCTAGTATTAGTCTAGAAAGTGTGTTATGGTCCCTGAATAAGCAAAGAATCCTTAATTCTTCTGGTTAAACATTCAAATATCAATCAGGTTGATATCCTATATTTATATAGAATCATCACATCTTATTGGTCATAATTTAACCCCCAATTCTCACTACATAATAACACACTACAAAAACAAACAATCAGAAGCAACATTTTAAAAATAAAATTACTTTATCGTAACTTTTATGGACAGGATTTCAAAGAACAGCCAAGATGTCGAGGGGATCCGTTTTGGTGGCCTGAGGATCGGGTCTCTGCTTATTGCAGATGATGTGGTCCTGTTGGCTTCATCAGAAAGTGATCTCCGGGCTCTCACTGGAGTGGTTCACAGCCGAGTGTGAAGCACCTGGGATGAGAATCAGCTCATCTAAATCTGAGACCATGGTCTTAAGTCGGAAAATGGTAAAATGCCTTCTCCAGGTCAGGGATGAGTTGCTACCCCAAGTAGAGGAGTTTAACCCTTTGTTGCGTAATGGTCACTACAGTGGGCAGGTACTCAAAATTGTTGTTTTTTTTTTGTTTGTTTGTTTGCTATTATGCACAGCGGTTGAAGACTTAATTGCATTTGAGCCCCTCCGTTTTGACTTCAGTAAGTCAAGCCAACATATTTCATGTTCAGAATGCACGCTGTCTGCTGAGGTGGTCATGTAATAAATTATTTGTAAAATATTAAATGCTACAAAAATATTGGTTGAAATTTGTTTCATTCACACCTAAAGATGAATGATTTTTTTTAAATCATAGTTGAAGATTTCATAATTCATGCATCAAAGGGTTAAGTATCTCAGGGTCTTGTTCACAAGTGAGGGAAAGATGGAGCGTGAGATCGACAGGCGGAATGGTGCTGCATCTGCAGTGAGACGGACGTTATACCGATCTGTCGTGGTGAAGAGAGAGCTGAGTCAGAAGGCAAAGCTCTTGATTTAGCGGTTGATATACGTTCCTACCCTCACCTATGGTCACGAGCATTGGGTAGTGACCGAAAGAACGAGATCGCGGATACAAGCGGCCGAAATGAGTTTTCTCCGAAGAGTGGCTGGGCTCTGCCTTAGAGATAGGGTGAGAAGCTCAGTCATCTGGGAGGGTATCTGTCTGTCTGTCTGTCCGTCCGTCCGTCCGTCCGTCCGTGTCTGTCTGTCCATATACAGTTAAGAGTTAGAGATACATGTCTCAAATGTCCCACACACACTTTAATTTAATTATATATGTATAACTAATGTATAATAATTAATTAATGTGTAATTTATTTATAACAGAATTATAAAATCTATCTAGAGGTGACTCATATCCTATCATCCAAAATGTGACCAGCAATTATTTCTTGTCCAGAGAAAAAAAATCTATCATGCTGAGTTAAATTCATGATGCATCTTTATCTCATGCATCCTCCTAGTCAGGATTAAACTCCTGCTATTTGTCCCTCGCTGCTCTCCGTAGAGGTTTCCTGACTATGCAGGGGAGAGTTTTGGCACAAACAACGCTCCGGTCGGCAGCCACGATGAAAAGGCTCGCTAAAACACACACGAACGTCCCCAAATCATAAAAGCCAAATTCAAAGTTTAGAGCAGAACATGAGCAGACGCGTGAGAATCCATGTAACGGCCGCTTAGAGACTGAGCAAGCTAGTGGCTAGCCTCTATGATCAGTATGACGTGCTTCTTCAAAGATTCATTATCATTTATGTCCGCATCTTAATTTATCGATTATCCAATTATTTTCCTCAGCTAAAACAACACGCTGCCCTAAACATGCTCTGATTGGTTCATCGGTGTGTCTGCTCCGACAGAAGCAGACTAGCAAATGGCATGACTCGGCTGTGAGTCATCCAGAAATAATGGCACAGGTGATAGAACGAAAACAGACGGTTCTACGATCTCCAAGCTTTGGTAGATCATCATCACTTCATAATCCTCAATGACCTTATATCACCAGATCGCACGGCCCTAATCTGGATGCCTTCTGGACGCCTCCCTGGTCAGGTTTTCTGGGCACGTCCAACTGGGAGCAGATCTAAAAGGAGATCCAGGACACACTGGAGAAACTATGGGTCTCGGCTAGCCAGGGAATGCCTTGGGATTCCCCCGGAGGAGCTGGTCCAAGTGGCTGGGGAGAGGGCAGTCTGGGCCTCTTTGCTTAGGCTGCTGCCGCCATGACCCGACTGTGGATAAGCAGAGGAAATGGATTGATGGATTTTACCTAAGTGGATTAACTTTTTTTGATGATGGGTTTTCCAGAAAAGTAACACGTTGGTATGAAAAACAAACCATAGAAGCTGGAATAATGGTCATTAAAATAACTGAAAATACAAATTAAACCACTGCATTCCCTCGTGTGGCTCTGAGGGATTGAATTCTGACAGTTTAGTCATAAATCTGCTGTCAGAGGACAGCTGCCTACATAACTTCTTTGACTAATAATTAAAGCGATAGCTGCTGTTTTAAATCGGTTTCACTATGATTCTCTCGGTTTTCCCTTTGACTGTAACTGCAGCAGCAGTCCTTGAAAAACACAAACAGCTCGCTGTACAGCTGCTCCCTATAGTCAAACGTATAATTAATTATTCAAAAAGTGGTTTCAGGAACATTTTCCATTGTTTTAAATGTCACAGTTACATAAAATCATTAGCAGACTCAGAGTCTCTGAAGCCTTAATAGTTTTTGTCCCTGCAGGACTTCCACTGACAGACACCTGTTTAAGTAGGTGGTGTGGAGCTCTCAGGGTAAAAAGCAGGTGAATTACAGTCGTCTGAAGAGGTGAAATGAGCGGGACGGCTCTTCAGCACTGTAATCCCTGTGGAGATAATGTGTGGTTAGGCCAACACCTCACTGAGGTAAATCTCAGCATGAGAACAAAAACCCAAAGCTGTTGTTTTTCCTCGTTATTTCTTGGTGGATTTCTGGCATTTAAGAAGCGACGTGACCAAACACAGACGGCTCATAGGATAAAGGAGCCTGCTGTTAAAAGCCTACTGGCCGACGGACCTCAAAACTGACCCTACTTTATTTTAACAATGAAGATTTAAAAAGCAAAGCAAAGTAAAGAGATGTTTACTAAATCAATTCTCCAACTCAATTCTGATGATCTTAATGGTCAAGTTAAATTTAATCCCAGATCTTTGAAGGACAAATACAAGTCTAGGCTTAGGTTTATGCCAGGCTCATTCAAGTTGAGTCTAAAATTCTTTGAATAGCAAGTCCAGGTCAATCTTAAGTCTCTGAGGAGCAAATCCAAGTCAATTTTGAGTCCCAAGTCTTTGAGTGGGAAATTTAAGTCAATCTCAAGTCTTTGAAGGACATGCCCAAGTCAATCCCAAGAATTTGAGGGACAAATCAAAGTCATGCCAATTCAATCCCAAGTCTTTGAAGGGGAACTCCAAGTCAATTCCAAGTCTTTGAGTGAGACGATTTGGTCAATCTCAAGTCTTTGAAGGGCAAATTCAAGTCTAGAATCAAGTTTATGCCAGGCTCATTGAAGGACAAGTCCAAGTAAATCCTAACTCTTTGAGGGGCTAATCCAAGTTAACTCCAAGTCTTTGAGTGGCAAATGCAAGTCAATTCTAAGTCTTTGAGAGGGGAATTTAAGTCAATCTGAAGCCTTTGAAGGGCAAATTCAAGTGAATTTCAAGTTTTTGCAAGGAAGATGAGTCTTTAAATGGCAAATCCAAGTCATGTCAAGTCAATCCCAAGTCTTTGATGGGGAAATTTTGGTCAATCCCAAGTCTTTGAAGATCAAACCCAAGCCTAGAGTCAAGTTTATGCCAGGCTCAATAAAGCCGTGTCTCAAATTTTTCAAAGGGCAAATCCAAGTCAATCCCAATTCTTTGAAGGGCAAACCCAAGTCCAGTCTCAGGTTTTTGCCAGGCACATCCAAGCCACAAAATGACACGATGGCAGAAAGTCGGATAACGCTCTGAGGAAGACTAAAGCCTTCAGTCGAAACTGTTAGCAGGTATGAAAAAACATCTCTAAAACCACAACTTTTTTTGTAATTTTTATTTATAACAAAGACAAAATGGACTTATTTAATACATCCAAGTCAAGTTTCTAATTTTTTAAGAGCAAGTCAAGTCAATCCCAAGTCTTAGAAAAAAAATCAAAGTCCAGTCTCCAGTTTTTGTTTGGCACATCCAAGTCAATTTTCAAACCTTTGAAGTCCAAGTCCAAGTCTCAAGTGAAAGTCACAAAATCGGGTACCCCTCTCTGGTCTGTAAAGTCAAACAGACATTTAGAAAATATGAGACGGATCCATCTTTGTACGTTCTTGCTGTGTTTGTCTTCAAATTCCATTTTTGGTTCTTTTTAAAACACAGATAAGGTTTTTTCTTTACCTTGCTGACATTTCGTTTGCGGCTGCAAACATCCTCGGAGTAGGAGTAGGAAGTGACACCTCCATCAGCGTCAGCTCTGAGGATGTTTGCAACCGCAAACGAAACATCAACAAGGTAAAGAAAGAACCTTTTCTGTGTTTAAAAAAGAACCAAAAATGGAATATGAAACAAATCCGTTACAAAAACGTTTTTGTTTGATAAAACTGCTCAGCTTTGGATTTTAAAAAGAAGTTAAATCATTTAAATGTTTTTGGTTACATTTTATTGAGTAAATGAACATTTTTACATAAATGATATTTAAACATCAGAAAACGGCTTCAACATTTTCAAACATGAGAAAAACTGAAATGTATACGGAGAAAATAAAAAATACAGTTTCTGCTGCAGGTGAAACAAAAACTCAGGCTGCAGGAAAAAGAAACATATTGACATTTGATTGATGGGAAATATTTTTCCAGTTCAGTCAAATATCCGCCTGGACATCCATCACTCCGCCTACTGACATTTCTTCAGCTCATACTGTCAGATTTATCTTTCAGCTGAGGTGACAAATGGTAAGTTTTAGAGCATTAAAAAGTCCAAAAGAAGTTTTTAAACTATCTGTGGAGGGTTGAAGCCAAATCCATTTAATCACCTCTCAAACGGCAGCCTGCCCTCACAGGCAGGGAGGAAGACCACGGCTCATTCACGTGCCTCTTCACCGAATAACAAAGTGCCCACAGAGTCCACAACAGACTGGGAAACCCTGAATATAGATGAGCTCCATCCATCACCCAGCAAACAGCAGCAAACAAAGTTCTGCACTTAGGAGCCCCACAAACAGAGTTCAGTACTTCTCAGTGTGAACGGCAGCTGGCTTATTTATCTGCTCAAAGCAGAAAGCAGGATAATGAGACTCCAGCAATGGTTGTTTTTGCTCTGGAGCGCCAATAAAATCCTCTAGCTGAAAACATCAATGCTCATTTCACTAATCCACACAACTTCTACCATTCGAGTCAGCTACTTCCTAAGCGATACACAAAAGAACGTAGGTATTAAAACTGCAAGGTATCACGACACGTTTCTTGGAGTTTCTTAACCTTAGAGGCACTGTTTATTTTCTTTGTGTCGTGAAACTTAAATGCTGACTGAATATAATAATTAAAACACTAAGTATACACATGCTGTTGAGACCAGGCACAGAGGCAAAGACAACCCAGGTTGTTGCCGCTTTTCATTTATAAACTCATTAAGGTGTGTCATGACCCATAGTGATGTCCTAACCTTAACCTCTACCAGCTCTCTAAATCCATGTTGCCGGGTCCCCCCCTCAAGTGTGAGGCAAATCATAATGATGCTACACATCAAGATCAAGATGCAAGCAACACATTACAATATGCATGAGTACATTACAGGCTAAGAGACAGCCCCTAGACCATGTCTGGACATCCATGTTTTCAAAACACATAATAACTAATGAAATGTAACCAGTTAACTCCAGGATGATAAAACGAGGTGTATACAAGTTTGCAGTAGACCTCTGCACATTATGTTCTTCTCAAAACTTGGTCATAAGTAAATATTTTATTGTAAATTATGCTCTGGCATTCCAATCACCTGCCCCAAGTGCAAGTTCACAGGCAGTACTTTTAATAAGCTAAAAGTATTTCGTTGTATTTTACAGAGAACACACACACACACACACACACACATATATATATATATATATATATATATATATATATATATAAACTAAAAGTACAGAAAAGTTCCTCAAACATTTGTGACTCAGTCGAAAATCAGCAAAGATGCTACAAATATTAGCTACATGTCATCATAGAAGTGAAACAAAGCTGGTGTTTCCCTGACAGTGCATGTTTGCAGATGACGTGATGTTTTATTTGATTGACTGAGCTGGTCGTTTTGATGTATAAGTCGTATGAGTGCATTGTGCTGCAGAAAAAGAGGTGAATAACAATCTGTGCCTCCACTGAAAATGACATCATACATCACAGATGGCTCTTGTCACAAAGAAAATCTCCAACTCCAAAGAAAATGCTTCAAAAATATCCCATAAATGTGATTTTATGAACTTCAATTGTACAGAGTTCAGCAAAGATGGGTAAAAGATGGCAATAAAGTAAATGTTTGTAACATTTGTACAGTTAGAATGCACCCATTGCCCTAATGTTTCAGATCATTCTCCTTTTACCTACAATTAAAAGGTAAATTGTTAAGGATTTGCCATTGCTTTGAGACCCTAGTTCAGTTGTAAAACCTCAGTGCTTCAAGTCTGACCTTCTCCTTTTCCTGGCAGTCTTTTTCTTGGGGGAGCTGACACCTCTGGCCAGATAACAGTGGGCCTGTCTGACAGCTACTAAACTGAAAGAATCAGCACTTTGCCTTTCAGACTGAGACTAGAAACAAGAACACTTGGTTCATCTCCAGTACTGCATCCAGAGGGTAAATATGCTCCAAAATAATGCAGATCCAGCAAAAAAAGATGAATAAACGCATTAGATAATAGGCTGATAATCTGGTGTGTACATGAATATTCAGTAATCCACAAATTCACCAATCTGCTAAACTCTTTCTCTTTCTCACTGAGAATCGTCACTGATCAGCAACGTGAGCGTCTGCGTGGGACACAGACGTCGACTAAATGATATGATCAAAACAACAAGCTGACTTTCCGCCGTTATCTAAAATCTCTTCATCCTTAAACTGCCAGGCGTAACTGACAGGAAACAGGGAAAACACGAGAGACGTGATTTCACTTTGAACGCCACAGAAACACAAAACAGTGTCTGTGAATCACAATCCCAGAAACATACTGATTTAGGGAGACTGCTGTCAGCAGCGCCGGGCTCCAGCAGGATTTATGAGCTGTAAAGTATCAGCTAATTCACCAGCTGCAGGACGTAAATGCTGCAAACATAGTGAACATAAATTTCTCTTAATAGAGGGCAGCAGGGCAACGAGAGCAGGAAAGTGTTTGATACAAAAATCTAACTTGGCTTTTTTCATTCAAATGAATTACACAGCAAAAGAATATCCACATCACCCCAGCACCTCTTGCAAATGTAATTTACTTCAAAAAGGAAACACTGAATTGGAGACTGGGGATTCATAAAATTGAAAACTCTGCATTGCAGCAGAAGAAAAGCTTCTACCACAAACTATTTTTATGCAAATGAGCGTCAGGGCAGCAAAGCGTGTTTCCAAAGGGTCTGCAGCCATCAATATAATGCTTTTAGTGCAGTGTGAAACCAAATCCTGTGTTGTTTTGAATTTGTGTTGCCTCATTAGGGGAACTTTTACTTTTTCTAATTTGCTTTTGTTCTTTTTGGAAATTTTCACCCAGTTAGTATTTCTGAACTCATTAAACAAAAACATATGTGAGTTGTGACTTAAGTAAAGAAACTTGGAGACTATCTTACTTTAACTTTACATAACTATTAGTAAACATCCAGATGTGGCGCATCTGGAAACAGAAGCTCATATCTAACACTAAAACAAGACATACGAGACAATTCCACGATGTCCAACATGTCCATTGGCAGAGAGATGAGCTGGGATACACTTTCTGGTGTGAGGACTAATTGCATGTCCTTAATATTTCCATTCAGGCTCTGATAATACAAAGACCTCATTATCAGTCTTTCACCTTTTAGTGATGATATATTTTTACTTGTGTCTGCATATCTCAGAACAACAGGATGGATTTAAAGCTACGGTGGCAAACCTAAGCCAATAGCGCGGCTCGATTTGAAAACAAAGGGACCATCCGGTTGTTCGTCTCCGCACTTCCCTGGATCCTCCACTTATTACACACTCACCTATTTAGCAACTGAACACCACTGGTGTGAGAGGTTCTCCACTCTATAATATTAGAGAAGGAAAAACAGACAACTGCTACTACTTCTACTTTAGTACAAACTACCAGAGTCCCAATAAGAAAAGCACAATTTGACGTCAACAAAAGACTTTTGGACCTAGATGACAGAGACGGGTGTTAAGCACTATCTCGTTTACTCTACTGGTTCCAGAATCAGGGGGATGAGGTCCAGGGGTGATACTGGAGGGGTGAGAGTTCTGAGGCCGTGTTTGTGTGTGAAAGCTAACTAGCTTTGCTGCTAAACTTAAACTTTCAAAGCGTAATCATTACTCATCAATCTTCCAATAGAATGGGAGGCAGATCTTTTAGCTATCAGGCTCCTCTCTTGTCGAACCAGCTACCAGCTTTAGTCTGTGAGGCAGACACCTTGTCTACTTTTAAGAATAGGCTTAAAACATTTTTATTTTATTGGGCCTATGGTTAAAATGTGATGATAGCCCAGATCTGGACAAGTGGAGGAGTAGAGGGAGGTGGAGTGTACAGTCAGTAAAGACGGCTCTCCCTTGCCTTGCCTCCAACATGCCTCTATCTAAAAGGCTAGGTTATCCAGAGTTATCTCTGTAGTTATGCTGCTATAGGCTTAGACTGCTGGAGGACATGTGGACCACTTTCCACATTCGACTACTTTCTTCTACAATTTGCTCTATAACTGCATTATTTCCTGCTACTTCAGCTGTTAACTTTATTTTTTCTTTAAGTGTTTTTTCTCCCCAGAAGAAGCTACAATGATGTTCTGCTGAGCTGTAGTGGCCTCATGGAGGGGGCCATCGGCTTGAACACTGCTGCTAAGAAATCACAATGTAACCATAGAAACACTACTTGGGATATATGTTGTGTGTGTGTGTGTGTGTGTGTGTGTGTGTGTGTGTGTGTGTGTGTGTGTGTGTGTGTGTTTGCTCTTTCTTCTCCATCCCCAGTGAGTCGTGGCGGATGGCTGCTTATACTGAGCCAGGATCCTCTGGAGGTTTCTTCCTGTTCAAAGGGAGTTTTCCTCTCCACTGTCGCTAAATGCTTGCTTAGTATGAGGATTGCTGTAAAGACTCTGACACTAGTCAGTGACTTGATGCAACCTGCTGAGTTCCTTATATATGAAACTTTTTACTGATTGGCCTAATGAACTAACCTGTATTGGAATGTTTACTCTGTGAAGTGCCTCGAGACAACTCTTGTGATTTGGTGCTCAGTCCTCAAATACAAACTCCTCTGATCTCTATTAAGGAAGAGCGACTCGGATTGCGAATGACCACAGCCACCAATTCTTGTCTTGTGTCTATGCCTATGTATGTATGTCTGATCTCAGAATTGTGTGTACTGAAACTCTAATTTCCCTCTGGGATTAATAAAGTATCTTTAAATTTGAATTTGAATTGAATACCGCATACAGCCGGTGTTTGAAAATAGCAACGATACATGTTCCAATACTGTCATAAAAAACAGTGCATATGTGGGACAAGGAAAATGGCAGCTCGTGCACCAACTGACTTGGTGCCTAGAAAGAACACAACTCCTGCAGTTTGGGAGTGCTACGGGTTTGATGCATGATAAAGGAGTGCTGGTAATTACTGATGAGATAATTTGTGCAAACAAAAGTGAGAAATGCAGGCCCCTTCGGCACGGCTGAGGAAGGACCCGGAGATGAAATAGCAGCCTTCTGTTTAGAGCCGGTTATTAAAAGAGACAATAAAGCAGTTTTCTGGTGGAATTATGCTGCCAGTACCCATGTATCTGAGCCACAAGCTCATCGAAGCAGGTTTTCCATACTGAGGCAAAACAGTCGGTCCATGACATCCTATGTTGAAGCCTGTAAAGGTTTTTCAGGCCAAAAAACTTTTATAAGCTGCATTTTTAAAGAAGTTGTTAATATTATGTGTGTTATGTGGGCGACAGTGGTACAGGAGTTAGGTGCTCACCCCAGAAACGGATGTCATGTTGTGGGCAAGCTGTTTAACCCAGGACATGAAGAACCACGCAAAAAAACAAGTAAGTAAAATAGTAAAATGACTTATAACCGAGGATAAGGAAAACTAAAGGCACTGCTCCAGAAAAACAGGAACAGGACGGGACTGGAATCTAAAACAAAAGAATAAACAATCGTGAAACTTGTGCTGGAACCAGAGAACCAAGAGAATAATCTATTTCTGGGTAGAATTGTTCTTACGGTCATAGACCAGGGCTTAGCGGTGGTGGACTGGGTGAAGATCAGTTGAGGAGAGGCGAGAGGACCGGTGACTGAAGAGGAATTGGTCAGGAGATGGTTGTATGAGTCCAGGTTGTAGGTTGAAAGGCAGGCCAGCGATGGAGAGTGGAGGCCAGAGGATCCTGAACAGCGGGATGTGGAATACAACTCCAGACGTGGTTAGAGGATACGAGGCGAGATACTGGAACAAGAACACACAGGATTTCATAGGAAACGTTCGCAGGAATTTCAGGAGATATACTGGGCTGGAAGCTACCCTTGGTGAGAATATCAACCGCCACTGGAGTTGTGTCACACCGCTCCTTAAATCCCCTGGCCCTCTGATTAGCAGGATCAGGATCAGCTGGAGCTCGTTGCCACGCCCACCTGCAACACAAACAGCTGACTGCCAGGTGTCCTCTCCTGCTGATTGAGGCAGACCGTAACAGTAACCCCCCACCCCCCACCCACCCCCAAGGGACGCCACCTGGTGGCCCAGCAGAGGATGAGGAGGCAGAACGGGAGGCCTCGAAGTCCCGGATGAGAGAGGAGTCCTCGATCCAGGACCCAGGGATCCACTGCCGGTGCTCAGGACCATACCCTTCCCAGTCCACCAGGAACTGACGACCATGGCCGCGCGGCTGGACGTCCAGTATGTGGTGAACTTTTTAGCCGAGACCACCATCAGCGAGGCGGACCGGCGGAGGAGGATCGGCAGGGGGCCACAGAGGACTGGAAACTACAGGTTTGAGTAGGGAGACATGAAATACTGGATGTACCTTTATTGATGGAGGCAAGGACAGGCGGACGGAGATGGGACCAAGGACTTCGGCTAATAATAAAGGACCGAGGTAGCGGGGAGCAAACTTCCTGTTGGTGCCCTGGACCTTGATGTCCCAGGAGGAGAGCCAAACCATCTGCCCCGGGGTGTAAACAGGCACCGGGCATCTGTGACAATCCGCAAGACTGCGGTTGCGATCAGCTGTGCGTTGAAGGGCAGCCCGGGTCTGGTTCCAGGTGCGTCGGGCCCGGCGGAGAAACTGGGGAACTGAGGTGGAGGTAACAGAGTCGGAGGGAAACAGAGGAGGTTGATATCCAAGGGAGACCTCAAATGGGGGCTGACCTGTGGAGGCAGAGGTGTGGGAGTTGTGAGCATATTCCACCCATGACAGTTGCGAACTCCACCCAGCAGGGTTTGAGGAGCAGATACAGCGCAGCATAGCCTCCAGTTCCTGGTTCATGCGCTCTACCTGGCCGTTAGTCTGTGGGTGAAAACCAGAGGTGAGAGAGACCCGGGCCCCCAGGTGGTTAGCAAATTCTGTCCAGACGCGGGATATGAACTGGGAACCTCGGTCCGACAGGATCTCGGTTGGCAGACCATGTAGACGGAAAACATGTTTTACGAGCAGTTCAGCGGTCTCAGCAGAGGATGGGAGTGATTTTAGTGGAACCAGATGGCAGGCCTTAGAAAAACGGTCGACAATGGTGAGTATGACAGTGAACCCTCTGGATGTGGGGAGACCAGTTACAAAGTTCAGGGCGATATGTGACAATGGACGAGGAGGAACCGGCAGAGGCTGGAGGAGACCTTGAGGTGATTGGTCACTGCTCTTATGTCTGGCACATACCTGGCAGGCACTGATATACTCCTTGACATCTTTAAACATGGATGGCCACCAAAAGATCCTTCTGATGAGGGTTAAGGTTCTGCCAAGGCCAGGGTGGATAGAGAACCTCGCTGTATGTGCCCAATGTATCAGAGGCCCTCGGGTGCTGGAAGGAACATAGGTTTTGTGTGGTGGACTTGTACCTGCATCTAGTTCATGTCGTTGGGCTTCCAGAACCTTGTTAGTTTTGTCCCAGGAGATGGAGCCGACTATGCAGGAGGCAGGAAGGATGGTGGTAGGTTCCACTTCTCTGTCCGAAGCGTATTGGCGAGAGAGGGCGTCAGGTTTGATGTTTGTAGAAAGAAATGATGAAGCTGAAAAGGAAAAAGAATAATGACCAGCGAGATTGACGGGGGTTCAGTCTCTTAGCCTCTTTGAGGTAAGCCAGGTTCTTGTGGTGAGTCCATATGATTATGGGGTGTTCTGCTCCCTCTAACCAGTGACGCCACTCCTCCCAATGCCAGTTTTATAGCCAACAACTCTCGGTCACCCACTTCATAGTTTTGCTCGGCAGGAGTGAGTCGACGGGAGAAGAAGGCGCAGGGATGGAGGCAGTGATCTGTTGGGGAGACCTGAGAGAGAACAGCCCCTACCCCAGTGTCGGAGGCATCGACTTCCAGGGTGAACTGAGATGAGGTGTCTGGGCGTGTGAGTATGGGTGCTTGGGTGAAACTGTTTTTGAGAGAGTGGAAAGACTGGTCAGCCTCCTGGGACCACAAAAAAGGTTTCTTGATGGAAGTGAGCTGTGTCAGGGGTGCAGCGATCTGGCTGTAGTTTCTAATGAATCGGCGGAAAAAGTTAGCGAAACCCAGAAACCATTGCAGTTGCTTACGTGTAGAAGGGGTTGGTAAACTGTAACAAACGTTAATATAATCACCTAGCATGGAGATGACCAGATATTGAAAGACTGCAGGAGCGTTGGTTAGTCCAAATGGCATGACTAGGTATTCGAAGTGACCAAGTGGGGTTTTGAAGGCCGTCTTCCACTCGTCCCCCTCATGGATCCTTACCAGGTGGTAGGCGTTTCGCAGGTCTAATTTAGTAAAAATGGATGCATCGTTTACCGGCTCAAAAGTTGAGGACAACAGGGGCAGAGGATACTTGTTTTTTATGGTGATCCGGTTTAGTCCTCTGTAGTCGATACACGGGCGGAGCGACCCATTGTTTTTTGGACACGAAGAAGAAGCCAGCATCCAGGGGGTTCAAAGCTGGTTGGACAAAACACTTCATCCTGCTTGGCTGCTGGTGGTGGTCAGGGGTGGTGTCGATTGGCAGCCTTGCTCCAGTCAGTGTGGCTGCAATGAAGCCGATTACCATCACTGTGTTCATTTGTATGTGAGTAGTAGTAGTAGTAGTAGTAGTACTTTATTTAACAGACACAGTGGTCTGATGTAAAATAAGGTAAAACGGATCTGATATGATCAAAATAATAACATACATAAAAGGGACAAAGTACAGAAAAGTGACAGACTCCTATCTAAATCTTATAGTATAAAATCATAAAATTAAAAAATATATATTTAATTTAGAAGAATCAGCACACAAACACTTCATCCAGTGCTTCCTTTGGCTGGATGAGTAGCGACAACAGCTCTCAGCAGCATCAGTGATAGCTCAGCTTAGTCATTTCTGCTTGTATGCACTGTATGGATGTTTTCTTTTTAGAAAGGCACTCTGAATAAAATATATTATTATAATTATTATTAATCATATGAATGTTTAGGTGTTTCATTTCCCAACAATAACTATTAGATATGTATTTTTATTATTCATGTAGAGGAGAATGAGACAATGAACAAGTAAATTTGTGTTTTTTATGATTTGTTCACAGAAGTCTTTAACAAATCTGTTTATGGAAAAACAAACACCGGCACAGAAGGTGTTGGATGCAATTAAACTTCCACTCGCAGTTCTGATGAAACTGTTTAGTTAGAGTGAAAAACACATTTTGACAACATCTGCATGGTAGAAACCTCAAACACCTGCTGAGGTTTTTAGCATCTATCAAAATAAAATCTTAAGATCTTGTCTCTCGTGCTTGTTACTGAGGCTGAGGATGGAATCATAGTACTATCTCCTCAGCCTCAAAAAGAAAATAGATCCAAGTATCTGCTGGTGCCCGTCAAGTTAAGTTAGTGTGAGGATCTGGCACTCCTTTAGTGTCACAGTACAACTATCGCTGCACAATCTAACAATGGACTTCTGACACAAACACAGCAGACACAAAGGGGGCAGAAAAGAGGAGAGAGGAGGTTCTTCTAATGATCTCCAGGTCTTAGTGGATAAAATAAAGGGAAGTCTGCAGAACAACTTCCTGTATCAGGAGGAGTTTATGTCTGCCATTCCTAATCATTGGGTGTATTTTCCAGATACAGATCACTTTGATTACTATCCCCGTTTCTCCATTTAAGGACATCGATCACAGTTCAGGGAAGCTCTGACCGATACGCTTTCAATTATATTATGGGAGCAAATTAATTTGCACTAATATTGTATAAATAAAGTCAAACTTGACCTAATGAGGTTCTAACAACATCTTTACTGCTACATTTATACAAAGCTGTGTTGATTTTATTCATCTGATTTTAGAATAATAACGAGCAACACACATCTATTAACATGCTGTTTAGAGACTCAGGATGAGCTCTTTTGTTCAGATAACGGGGAATGTGTTCCCTTCCAACTTAGATGCAGCTCGTGGAAATGTCAGACAGCCTCCTTACCCTGACAGAGCTGCTCCACAGAGACCTCCACCTCTCATAGTGTCATGAACTCCTCCTCTTAACCTCCTCTGCGGGCCGGGCTGGCGCTGCACTCCAGTTCCCAGCATGCCTGTCACCGACGCTTCCCGGTGACGTCATCCCGCTGAGCCTATTTAAGGACCTGTCACAGCGGAGCCGGCACTCAGTCATCATCTAACGATAGACGCCAAGCCATTCTAAGACCTAAGACACTAACTCTACAGACCATACGGGAAGAGAACTTCCCACGCTGCCACATATCAGTCTCCATCCACCACTCTCTCCGCGCCTGGGTCTCATAACCACTCCAGCTCAGCCCACCGAACCTGACAGGATGACTGAGTCCCGAGTAGACCCAGCGGAGATCGCACAGCTGCGAGCTGAGGTAGCGCAGCTGCTCAGCCGAGTAGAACGCCAGGAGGCGGACAACGCCCAACTCCGTGTGGAGAACAATCAGCTGCGTGCTGTTACTGATCGCCTCGCATCCAAACTCGATTCCGTCACCGAACTGGTAGTCCAACTCTCCTCAGCCCTCCAACGACAGTCATCTGCCACTCCTAACGTGGTGGAGCCGTATCTAAGTCTCCCAGAGAAATGGGATGGGATTAAAGGATCCCCGGAGAGCATGTTGGCCGTTCTGTCAATGACTTTTGAGTGTCAGCCGGCACGCTACCCGACTTCCTGCTCTCGCGTGGCTCTGTTAACCTCCCTGCTGACTGGGCGAGCCGGTGAATGGGCGGCTGCTCTGTACCATCAGAAGTCCCCAGTCTGCAACGACTATGAAGCCTTCGTGAAAGAACTGAAGAAGGCATTCGTTCATCCCAGCAGCGAGGTCGCAGATGAGACACGCCTGCTCCAGCTTCGACAAGGCTCTCAGACCGTGGCCGAATTCACCTCACGCTTCCGGACCACCGCTGCCCGTCTAACCTGGGGTGATGCCGCGGTGAAGGCTGTGTACTTGGAGGGATTGTCACCCCGCATCCGCGAGGGCATGATTGGTCACGAGGCTCCAACCACCCTGGACCAGGCGGTGGACCTGGCTCTCCAGCTGGACCGCTGCCTCCTCACCAGACCAGGAGTGAGGGCGGTTCCCGTACAATCCCGAACTTTCCCCCGCCGTCAGGAGAACCAACCCATGGAGGAACCCATGCAACTGGGTCATTTGCCCCCCGAGGAACGGGCGCGCCGTTTTCAGGAGGGACGATGCGCCTATTGTGGGGCTCTGGGTCATCCCCGTGCAACATGCCCCATACGCCCGGGAAACGGTCCCTCCGGGTCGGTGTAGGAGCTGCCTCACTCGGAGTTTCCACTCATGCAGCTCCTCATCACACCACCCTCTCGGTCTCCTTCCAGCTGAGCCAAGGACCGGTCCCCCTGGTGGCCCTCCTCGACACCGGAGCTGCAGAAAGCTTTATCGATCAGGGGTTGGTCAACCGGCTCAAGATCCCACTCACCCTCCTCGATCATCCCGTTCCCGTCACCTCAGTGGACGGGCGCCCTCTCATGCCATATCCGATCACGCACCGAACCCAGAACCTCCGGATGACCATCGGAGAACACGTAGAGACCCTTCATTTCTTGGTCATTCACGCCCCTACGACTCCTCTCATTCTGGGTCATTCCTGGTTCCGCCTCCACGACCCTCACATCTCCTGGTCCACCAGTAAAGTCATGGCATGGGGTGTTAACTGTCGCCTTCATCATCCGTCTCCAGGATCACAGCCTAGGGAGACACCACCCAAGGATGTGGATTTAACACTCCTTCCAGGATCACAGCCTAGGGAGACACCACCCAAGGACGTGGATTTAACACTCCTTCCACCCCAATACCACGATCTGGCTCGGGTCTTTGCAAAAGAGCCTACCACCAAGCTGCCTCCTCATCGCCCCTACGATCTGGAGATCAGGCTTCAGCCCGGAACCACCCCGCCTCGGGGTCGGCTGTTCTCGCTCTCCCCGGCAGAGACCCAGGCGATGGACGCTTACATCAATGAGGCTCTCCAGAAGGGGTTTATCCGACATTCCACGTCTCCTGGGGCGGCAGGGTTCTTCTTTGTGAAGAAGAAGGAAGGTGACCTCCGGCCCTGTATAGACTATCGTGGATTGAATAAAATCACCATCAGGGACCGCCATCCTCTTCCCTTAATGAGCACGGCTCTGGACGCCACTGCCCAAGCCACACTGTTTACCAAGCTGGACCTCCGCAGTGCATACAACCTCATCCGCATAAAGGAAGGAGAGGAGTGGAAAACCGCTTTCATTACACCCACTGGACATTATGAGTACCTGGTCATGCCCTTCGGCCTCTGCAACAGCCCTGCCGTTTTCCAGCGTTTCATCACTGATGTCCTCCGTGACATGCTGGGTCGTTGGGTTTTTGTTTATTTGGACGACATCCTCATCTACTCCCGCACGGCCGAGGAACACACCCAGCATGTTCGAGCCGTTCTGTCACGCCTCCTGGAGCACGACTTATTCTGTAAACTGGAGAAGTGTGCTTTTCACCAGGAGTCCACCTCGTTTCTGGGATTCATCATCTCCTCCCAGGGCCTGCGCATGGACCCACAGAAGGTTCAGGCGGTCGCGCAGTGGCCACTACCCAAGACCCTGAAGCAGTTGCAGAGTTTCCTGGGGTTCTGCAACTTCTACCGCCGGTTTATCCGCAACTTCAGCGCCCTGGCGTCACCATTAACTTCCCTGACGAAAACAACCAATCAGCCTCGCCCTTTCCGCCTCTCCCCGGAGGCTGTTGCTGCCTTCCATGAGCTGGTCCGCCGCTTTGTAAGCGAGCCCATCCTCCTCCACCCGGACCTAACCCGGCCTTTCGTTGTGGAGGTGGACGCCTCTGAGACGGGCGCGGGAGCCGTACTGTCACAACGTGGCCAGGACTCCAAACTCCATCCCTGTGCATTCTTTTCCCGGAAGTTCTCTCCTACCCAGCAGAACTATGGGGTCGGGGACCGGGAATTGTTGGCGATAAAGTGGGCCCTGGAGGAGTGGCGACAGTGGCTCCTGGGTACCCCCACTCCTTTTCTAATCTGGACTGATCATCAGAACCTCATCCATATTCAGACCGCTCGCCAACTCAACCCTCGTCAGGCCCGGTGGGCCCTCTTTTTCGAACCTTATAACTTTCACATCGCCTACCGCCCCGGCTCAAAGAACCTCAAGGCGGACGCCCTGTCCCGTCAACACACCCAGGATCCAAGGCCTCCTGAACCGAGGTCCATCCTCCCGACCGAACGGTTCTTGGCCGCCCTGCAATGGCCCCTGGAAGCCTCCATCCGGGCGGCTCTCCCGGCGGACCCGGCGCCCCCAGAGACGCCTCCTAACCGCCTTTACGTTCCGGCCGTGTGTCGACAGGAGGCCTTGAGGTGGGGGCATAGTTCACGGCTCGCGGGACACCAAGGCCAGGCTCGTACCTTCCAGTTCCTCCGCCGGGCCCTGTGGTGGCCCTCTATGAGAAAGGACGTGCGTGAATACACCGCTGCATGTGACACTTGCGCCCGGTCTAAGTCCACCACCCAACCTGGAGCCGGGGAATTGCAACCGCTCCCTGTGCCTAAAAGGCCATGGTCGCACATAGGTGTGGACTTTGTCACGGGGCTTCCCGTTGCCGACCACCTGGACACCATCCTCACCATCACCGACCGCTTTTCGAAGGCTGTGCATTTAGTGGCTATGGCAGGGCTCCCCACGGCTAAGAAGACGGCGGAGCTCCTCCTCGATCATGTGGTGAGGCTCCACGGATTCCCCCAGGACGTGGTGTCTGACAGAGGGCCTCAGTTCATCTCACGTTTCTGGAAGGCTTTCTGTCGGTTGGTGGGCGCTTCTGCCAGTCTGTCGTCAGGCTATCATCCCCAGACTAATGGTCAGACGGAGAGAGCAAACCAGCAGCTTGGGCGTTACTTACGCTGCTTCGCCTCGTCTCAACCGTCCACCTGGCCTCGTTACCTCCTATGGGCGGAGCTCTCTCACAACCTCCAGACGTCCTCCGCCACGGGTCTATCGCCCTTCGAGACCTGCTACGGATACCAGCCCCCTCTTTTTGACCATCAGGTGCCGGAGGTGGAGGTTCCGGCGGCTCAGGATATGGTCCGCCGCTGCCATCTCGCTTGGATCAGGGCTCGCGCCGCCATCACCCGGGCTAATACGGAGTACTCCCGACAACACTGCCGCCGCCACCGGCCCGGCCCTGTGTTCCAGCCTGGTGACCGGGTTTGGCTCTCTACCGCAAACCTCCGGTTTCCGGCTGGTTCCAGGAAGCTGTCGCCTCGCTTTTTGGGGCCCTTCCCAGTCCGAGATGTCCTCGGTCCGGTCGCTTACCGGCTGCGCCTCCCTTCCACTCTTAAGGTGCACCCGGTATTCCACGTCTCACAGCTCAAGCCGGTGGTGTCTTCTCCTCTCCATCCGCCTCCGGCCCGGGTGCCGACGCCCCGAGATGTCGATGGGGACCCCGTCTACACCGTCCGCAAGATTCTGGACGCCCGCCGCCGGGGCCGTGGATGGCAGTATTTGGTGGACTGGCAGGGTTACGGTCCGGAGGAACGTAGCTGGGAGCCTGCCCGCTCGTTTCTGGATCCTTCCCTGTTGGCTGATTTCTGGTCTCGTCGCCCTGGGCCTTCTGGAGCCGTCCCTCGCGGGGGGGGGTCCTGTCATGAACTCCTCCTCTTAACCTCCTCTGCGGGCCGGGCTGGCGCTGCACTCCAGTTCCCAGCATGCCTGTCACCGACGCTTCCCGGTGACGTCATCCCGCTGAGCCTATTTAAGGACCTGTCACAGCGGAGCCGGCACTCAGTCATCATCTAACGATAGACGCCAAGCCATTCTAAGACCTAAGACACTAACTCTACAGACCATACGGGAAGAGAACTTCCCACGCTGCCACATATCAGTCTCCATCCACCACTCTCTCCGCGCCTGGGTCTCATAACCACTCCAGCTCAGCCCACCGAACCTGACACATAGCACCAACAACCAAATACTTTGTCTCAGCTCCACAGAAGAGAAACGAGCTGCTGCGACTGAGAGGTGGTGTCTCAGCCCTACTGTGTGTTGGGTTCAGAACTCACAACAGCCTCTGCTGCCGCTGCATCTACTAAATTCAACTTTACAGCCATCTTCCCTCTGGAAACATTAAAAATAAGTGCTCTTTAAAAACTTCTCTGCAGATAATTTGATGTTCCCCATCTTCCCCTGCTTCTCAGCTTGCCTGGAGGCTGAACTACAAAAGATCCTTGGGTTTCTTTGATTAGCAGGAATTTTTTGTCCTTTCCTAAATGAATGGTGACAAGTACTGATGCGGAACTTTAAGTACGAGCTTTAAACCTTCATGGGACTGGAGAAAAGTCAGGGAGTGGGGTTCAAACTCTGACTCAAATTAAGGAAGTACAGATAACTCATGTCAACGCTTTTGTGGGTCACATCTTTCCAAGGGTTTTAGATTTTTCTGTCAGCGAACGTGGAGGTAAGAGAGTCACTGAGGAGTTCTGCTGAGGAGTTGCACCATCCTCTCTGCAGAATGACTCGGAAGTTTGTGATGCATTAACTGAATTCTGGCTCCCCACATCCACTTGTTTCATCTGCATGGACACCATAGCAAGCTTTTTAAAAGTGTGGGTGTTGAGATATTCTTTATATATATATTCCAGTTGTTATTCCACCACAAGGTGTGCACCAGTACCACAGAGCAGACATGAAAAGGTATAAAACTACTGTAGGGGGGTCCTGGGGCATGTCCATCCAGGGAGAAAAATTTGAACATTTAATATTTAAAAGCATCAGTCTGGTGCATTTTGAGAAAGAAAATAGTATTACAGGCAGATAAAAACAAATAATAAAGTATCTATACATGTTCATGGTATTAGAATGATATATTTGATTTAACAATGTTATCCTGTCCTGTCTTTAATCCATTTTGAACACCGACTACTGCAAAATCCTCTGATGCATCCATGCTGCTCAGTACTAGAACTGTACTGATGTCACTAATTACTAAAGAACCAATCAGCTGGCAAAGCTGCTGTTGAAGGTGAGCACGCAGAACTTGTAAAACTACGTGATTTAATTTAAGGAAGAAAGTAAAATCAAGCTGCTGTTATTTATTTGTTGTTGGCATTTATAGAAACTAAATCTATCTGCAGGGCTTTAGGCCCAGGCAATTTATACCTCAGACCAAGCCACATCCAGACTTGTTATTAATAATATTGTGTATTATTTACACCAATCAGAAAATTCAGTAATGTTCATAGCCACCTCTGTTGTTGCTAGGCTTCCTGGGGCTGGAGGCTAGGAGGGAGATCTGGCCGTCTGGTTGGGGTCTGGGGTGGTGGGTTGCTGTGCTCAGCGTTGGGCGGGGGAGCCTGCTCATCAGCACCCCAGCAGAAAGGGTCAAACTCTGGTTACCGGTGATGGTTGTACCCCATGTGCAGCAGTACTGGGACCAGAGTGAATAGGGTGTGTATGGGGAGCATGAGTGGGTGTCCGGCGTGCATTTTTGTAAGTCTTGGGTTGTATGTGCATGTGTGAGAATGAGGGAGGGAGCGTGTGACTGTGTTTGTGTATGACTGTATATGTCAGGTGGGGCCTTTGACTCCTCCCCTCTCCTGGAACTTCTCTTGATAATATAGATCTCTGTCCCCCCTCCCCCTGCCACACCTGGTGTGGGGGCTTGTGCCTTGGTCTGCCTGAGTGTTCGTGGCAACCGGGTCTGGGGGTTTAAGATTTTGGCATCTGCCTGATAGATCCCAGTGGCTGCCTGGTGGGGTCTGGGTCCCTGGGCTCTGCTGGGTCCCCGGCGGGGGTGGTCGCCCCTGGGTCCCGGGTCGCTGGGTCCCGGGCTCGGCCGGCTAGGGGGTGGGAGGCTGCGGGTGGGCCTGTGGGCTTGCCGCTGATATCTCCAGGGACTCTGCCGGCTGCTGGTTGTGGCCCCCCGGGGCGACCCTCTGTGCCTCTCGAGGGGGGCGGGGGCCTTCCTGGTTGCAGTCTCCTTGGGGTTCCTGCGTTCTGGGGCAGCGCCTGGATCTCTGGGACTTGGAGCTCCCCCCGTCTCCTGCGCATCTTTGGGGGGTGGATCTGTGGTCCCTCACACTCTCTGTTGGGCGCTCCTATAGAAAAACCTTAAATAAACAAGCGCGTGTACACACACAGGTGCTCACATGGTGCTCTCAAAAGTATGGGCTTGGGCACGTTAAACACAGGTCTTAAGACTATGGTGGGCACTTAATGCGTTGTTATTTATTATCGTGATTCTTCAGTTAAACAATATTGATCATATATATATATTTTTTCTTTTCATCAAGTTGACGCAGTGATAGGTAGATCTTGTTGTATTGTTGTTGTGTCCCTTTTTTTGTGTCCCTTTGTTTTTTTTTTGTCTTTTTTTCTGCAGGTCTAGAAGCAGACTCTTGTTCATTTTTGTTTATTTTTGTGGACCCCCCCCCCCCCTCTCTCTCTCCCCACCTTTTCTTTTCCTTTCTCTTTCACCTCTGTCTCCGTGTCTGGTCGGAATTACAAAGCATTCAACAACAATAACAATAAAGTTTTAAGTATCAGGCGTGACATTAAAAGCAAACGCTTTGATGCTCCACCTGAGAATAAATCTGTAAGGCTTGTCACCAGCATTCAGACATCAATTCTGCTTGCTTCACAGCCAGACAGGACACGTTAAAAAAAAAAAAAAAAAAAAAAAAGTAATGTTCACAGACATCCACACCTTAGAAATGAAATAAAAAAATCAATATTAAAATAAAAAATGATTAACAGTGTTTCTTCATTAAAAGATCAGTTATCTGTGAACAATTTTTATATTTATAGTCCAGCTGAAGCAGACATCTGATTATTTCTAACAGAGCTGAGCTGTGGGAGAAAATATTCAGGCTTATTTATTCTTATTTTCCATCACCTGTGGGTTTAGTGCATTCACTTAATATTAATTATAAAATTATAAATAACAAGTCACTACAATCTGGTTGTCTTGTTGGCAGCAGCTCACCTGGTCCATCCACACTGACAGGAGACATCCTCTTATCAGCAGCAGGTGATAAACAGAGTGTCATAACTGAACACTGGCCCAAAAAAATACAAACAAAAAAGACGACAAGCAACCTCAAATCAGCCCACCGGGAATTTTCCTAGTTGGGTACTGGTTCCCCTCGCCGTCTCCAGACAGGAGCTGCTCATCACGTTCATTTTAACGTGGCACCAGATCTTGCTCTGTTGGCTCTCAGTGAAACTAGATTCTACAAAGTTTTCATAAATAAACAAACAACTTAGATCTCTGGCTCATCCAGAGTGCATCAAGGGCGCGAGCTTGTAATGAGCGCAGCAGCGCAAGCATTTTTGTCGCTTGGGCAGTGCGGAGCAATGAAAAAACGTGTTTCATTGACAGAACTGACCGGAATACTCACAAAACATCGGAGCGCAAAAGTGCGGTATTCAATTAGCTTTCTGTTGTGTCAGCCCAAGCTGGGCTAGCGGCCCACTTGCCTAAGCGGCCCACCGAACTGTGGTCAACTGAGCCATCGTTCGTTTGTCAAACGTGTTTCTCAAACACAGCTGTTAGCTGTTTGGACATATTTTGAAGTACAATTACTGAAAAAGTACACAGTAAAAGTAGTTCATTCTTTGGTATCAGGTAGTACTCGAGGTACTTAGTATGCATGTATAGGTGGCCTAGTGTCCTTTTTCCAAAATGCCATTTTATCCTATCTCAAACTCACCACTTTTGGCTTTTTGTACATACTTTGTAGAACAATTACTGAAAAAGTACACAGAAAAAGTAGTTCTTACTTTGGTACCAGGTAGTACTCGAGGTACTTAGTATGCATGTATAGGTGGCCTAGAGTCCTTTTTCCCAAATCTCATTTAATCCTATCTCAAACACGACATGTTAGCTTTATGTGCGTATTTTGAAGTACAATTACTTGAAAAGTACACAGTAAAAGTAGTTCATTCTTTGGTACCAGGTAGTACTCGAGGTACTTTAGTATGCTTGTATAGGTGGTCTAGTGTCCTTTTTCCCAAATACCATTTTATCCCATCTCAAACACAGCACTTTTGGCTTTTTGGACATACTTTGAAGTACAATTACAGAAAAAGTACACAGTAAAAGTAGTTCATCGGCTCACTTGACCGCAGTGCCCACCGAGACAGTGCCAGAATGCCAGATAGGCCAGTCCACCCCTGCTCCCACCTAATGTGAAACAAAAAGACTTTTCCAGCTGACAAACTGTGCTCCTTGGACCAAAGCAGCCCTCCAGCTGCTGTTCATAAAGCTGCTGCTGACGGTGAAGCTGGAGGGTGGTTCAGAGGATTGCAGGTGGCGTCACTCTAGACCAGTATCACACACATTTTTTCACTGGCTGACCAAAAATGTTGTCTTTTGTTAGGGCCTTGAAGTCTTTTATCTTCAAGCTGATATTACGACTATACAGAAATCCAATTTTTCAGGTGTTTCCTTGCCGGGTTGAGAATTTATCTCATTGTTGCCATATAACTGATCAGACCTGCAGACTCCTGCAGCTGCCTTCTGATGTGATTTTTGTAATACGGTGATAATAGCAGAGCAGGTAAGAAAATTAAGATCAAAGCTGCTGAAATCTGCAGTTTTCTGGTGAAATCTCCAGTGGATTAGTGGATTAGCTTTACAGCATCAAACTGGTGGTTTTACAATTTTTACAACATAATCGCCTTTTTATTTACATTTCTGTATTTGTATCCATATCTATATGAGCTATATACCTATATAAAGAGCAGAATTAATTAAACTTTGCTTATAAATACTTTTTAAAAGACATCTGAAGAGTTTGCGCAATTTAAAATCAATCCAATGTTTTTCTTTCTTCTTATTTTTCTTCCTCTTCTTATTATTAGATTGATTAATTTTATGTAATACATTTTTAAATGTTGCGCAAATAAAATTTCTATAAAAATTCTATGAAAATAAATAAAAGTACATGTTTAGATACTTTTGATACATATATTTATAATTACAGAATTAATAATAATAATAATAATTATTATTATTATTATTATGTGCATATTATTTTATGTAGTTAATTAATTAAATGTTTCAAAAATCCAAAGATTAAGTTAATAAATATTTAATAAATTACATATGTATTTCAATTACCAAAACTGATTAAAGATTAAAAACCACTTTCAAATAAATATAGTATATTTTTCTGGGGGCTAAGTCACATGAAAGCAAAGCGATTAGCATCAGAAACACAAAACTTGTTTCTCTCAGTTGATATGAAACACCATTTGGCCACGTGCACGTGGACGTGCACACGAGACAGCTTCTCTGTGTTTATGTGACTTGGACGTTGTAGCGCATCAGGAAGTGAAGAGCTGCTGACACTCAGAGCCATAACTCACACAGGAGAGGTAAACAGATCCATCACTCCTTAGTGTTCGAATGCAAACAATAAATCAATTATGTTTCATAACTGATTCAAGTTAATTTGTGGATGATGAGTAATTAAGTTGATAAAAGGGGGGTAATTATCATGAACAAACATGATGGCGTCTCCTCCATAAACAATGGCTGTTGTTGGACAGTGCACATGACAGAGCGAGAGAGAGAGAGAGAGAGAGAGAGAGAGAGAGAGAGAGAGAGAGAGAGAGAGAGAGAGAGAGAGAGAGAGAGAGAGAGAGAGAGAGTGAAGACGTATTTCAAACTGAGCTAGCTGCTCATTTTTCTGCCCTGACCGAACTAGCCATTTTAGTATTATTTGTTAATGGGGAAAGAGCAAATAGCTTGCATATTTAACTTTACCACTAACATTTTAGCTTGAGCGTAACAGCAACACATTTCTGGGTTCAGAGAAGTTTCAAGAAGAAGGCTAGCCGTCTTCCGCCACCGCACTGGCACAAGATCTTTGATTTAAATGACTGAACCAATAAACAAATCTTCAGGAAACTTCCAGATATTTATCACTACACGCACATCTGACTGAGTCAACTAATTTCAGATTTAGTCCACATTATAGTGGATTATACACACAAAGTGGCTGAATTTGAGTGAGTTTTATAGATTTGTAGCTGAAACTGGGTGTGGTGGCATTTAAAAGTCTCTCCCAGCAGACTCAGATGTTGCTGACAAGATTTAACCAAAATAAATGTGATTTTATCATTTCACAACACAGGATAACTTTACTGTGTGGGCTATTTTCCAGATGCGTTCCTTCTAGAATCCTTTTTTTTAAGGACTTGTGAAGATTCAAGCGTCACTTTCAGGCAAAAACCTTTAATCCCCATAAAAGCAACTTCTAAGGAAATGAAAGAAAAGTGCATTGAAAGAAGAAAAAAGAAAGAAAGAAAGAAAAACATTTCTTAAACAATAAACAAACTCAAAAAATGATGAG
Source organism: Nothobranchius furzeri (assembly GCF_043380555.1). Taxonomy (NCBI): domain Eukaryota; kingdom Metazoa; phylum Chordata; class Actinopteri; order Cyprinodontiformes; family Nothobranchiidae; genus Nothobranchius; species Nothobranchius furzeri. Next base: position 39,235,105 of record NC_091751.1, read on the forward strand.
AATGCAGATGTGAGCACAACAGCAGAAGCAGATTTCTAAACTTTGTAAACATAGTAAAATACGTTTGATGGATGAGATCAGAAGAAACATGCAACGATTTCTTCCTTTTTAAATGACAGATAGCTTTTATTACAGGAGTGACTGTCATGGTCTGCGTCTCCCCTCATGTGTCTCCTGGTGTTCTCCATCCCTCTCTAGGTTCTCCTTTTGTGTCTCCTAGCGCCCTCATGTGTCCTTGTCTGCGTCTTCCTCATGTGTCTCCTGATGTTCTCCATTTTTCCCCAGATCTTCAGCCCTCTAGATATCCCCCTCCCAGTTCCTGTGCTCCCGTGGTCCCCTTTAGTCACGCCCCTGTAGTTCTTCTTTCTATAGTGTTTGCCTTTTAGTTTCAACTTCCCCCTTAGAATATTAGTTATGAGTTCTGTCCCTCTGGTCTTTAGGTTTTTCTCTTCTGTCATTTTCCTTTAGCTACAGCTGTTCGTTTTATTAGTCTCTCTAGTGTGTATTTCCCATCAGTGTTTGAGGTTTCCCCCACCCCCACCCCCCCCACCCCTAGATTTTGAAGTTGTTTCCTGCTCTTGTCTTTAGGTTTTATTCTTAGGTCATGTTAGTTCTCCTCCCTGATTAGTAACTCAGTTCACCTGGTCTCTCTCCCCACACACCTGTAGGTCATCTTCCTCTCATCATCTCCAGTGTATAAAGCCCTGTCTGTGTCTCCATATCTTGTCGGTCCATTGTTTTGTGTCAGCGTTGCTTTGTGTCTCGTCTCTTGGTTTTGAGCTCTATTTGAGCTGTCGTTCTCATGGTGTTCAGGACTTTGGTTTTTGGCTTCCTGCCCTTTGGATTTTTGGTTCCTCATCCTAATAAAAAGGATTTTACTTTAAAATCGCTCCTGCCCTCGAGTCATCTGGTGTTTTCTGCATCTTGGGTCCTAACCTCCTCCTAACTCGCAACGTGACAGTGACAGAGAAAGGAAAACCCCACTGAGTTAGTCGCTTTTAAATGCTCGCTTGTCGGCCCAGACAGATACTGTCTTGCTGCCTTCCAGAAAACCTGCTTCGCTCTCGGATCTGTAAAACCTTCGAGCTGAATAGAATACAGACACAATCGTGCCTCCTCAACAGCCAGCAGGGGTGAAGTTGTAGAAGCAGCTGAGAACATCACAGGAAGGAGGAAGACATGAGGAGCTATCAGCACGACACGCTGTCTTATCGCCCCGTTTTCTACCTGTTCTCTCGCTTTGCCCCGACCCGCCGCTTCCACCTGTTTTCTCCTCATTTGTCTTTCTGCTCACCTTCATCTACTTCCTGCCTTTTTATCATTTCTGCCATTCTTCTCCTCCGTCTTATTAGAGTAACACATCTGAGAGCAGATGTTACTCGCTGTTGTGAAGAGAGAGTCCGATGGAGTGACAGGACCAGCCTCCAGACCCCTGAGGTTCATCTTTTCATTCTTTATTTCTGCCTCCTCTTCACCTCAGAGTCCTCTCCTCTAATGTAGCCCTGTCTCATTCTGATCAAATTTAGCCTCATTTCTCTACTTTAAAGATCATTGACTCCGCTCTCCCTCCTCCTCACTGCAATACAAACTCAATGATTTCACTGCTGCAGAGCTGAGGCTTCATAAAAAATACACCACACCATACTGTGATCAGTCTCTATCCTCCCGTGTAAAGAGGACTCCATAAAGCTCAGTATCAGAATAAAAAAGATGAAGAGACACCAACTACTCCAAACCTGCTGCATGAAGATATGTTACGAATAATGTAAACATTGGATGTACAGCTGATTAAATCTCTCACTCAATCCGATTCAAGCAATGTCAGCAAACACAAAAATGGATAAAATGCTGTCAGTTGTGTGTCCTGAAGGTTCATTTGGAAACAACGGGACTTTTCTTGTTTTTCTTGAAGGCATTTGAATTTCATCCAAGCCCTAATTTTGCCAAAGGTTGGTGCGGTAAAAGCTAAGATCCATTTCCAAGACATACTCCAAGTGTTACGCATTTCACATGATCGTTGCTTAAACTTTAAAGCTTTCATAGCCAAATAACACTCATTATGCACAAAAATTGAAAAAACTTGGTCATTTTTACAGAGTCAGTTCAAGATGGCTACCACAGTCGACTAAAAACAAAAATGCCCGAAATACTGTCAGTCTTATGTGTATTTGTGCTCCATGTGCTGTACAACAACTTTGTTTATGTTTCTAGTATTAGGTGTTGCAGGAAATCCCATTTGAGATGACTTCCAACCAGCCTTAAAGTGACCGTTTGTATTTTTCCTGGCGATAGGGGGCAGTAGATACCTAAATTGTTGCAAGCAAGCAGTATTTTTGTGTTGGAGTAAGACCTTACTAACGGATGCCCATTGGGGTCAAAAAGCCCTGGGAAGTATAAACTTTAGCAAAATAACGAGCACATCAGACTCCCTTTCATCACTGGCAACAAGTGGAGGTAAATGTGTAAAACATCATTTAAGAATGATGAAAGTTTTGTAACTGTTTGTTACTAATCAGTTAATGCATTTTGTCCTCACAGGTTCCCGTAGAAGAAAACATGGCATCTAATATGGCGTCGCCCAGAGACTTAGACCCACTCCCACGTATTTTAGACCTGATTTTTATGGCTATATGTTACAAAGCTGACAATATTTTTCAACAACTGGGTATCATTTAATTCATTTTCAACCACATTTTGATGGATATTTCCAGAAATTAATGGTGAAAACTACACGTTGTCTCTTTAAAGCCCTACTTTGCAACCACTCATATTTTAAAACAATTTTCTTGAGCCAGTATGTGCAAATCTGATCCTTTACAGGGTTAATGAAAAGTCATTCAGACCACCACTGCCCCGGTGCTGGATTCTGCTTCCAGTCTGTTTTAGATCATGAACACAGCTGAATTGATTTAGTGATGCATCACTACTGTAGAAACTAATGAAGGCTGTGGAGACATTTCAGCTGTTAGATTAAAATGTTAAAAAGATGAAAGCAAAGCGAGGAGGAAAGTTTTACTTTTGGTTTCACTAAACAGACACTAGGAGGTGCTAAAAGCAAGGATAAATGGCTAAGTATCCATTTAAGCAAAAACAGAAATGGATTTGACTCCATAAATCTTTACAAATGTGTTAAAATTTGGCATGGAAGGAACAAAAACATCCCCAACACATACACAAAAACTTGAATTCAAGCTGGCTGCCACAGCAAACTAACTTTAGCAAACTGGCCAAAGTTTTACAGATATTGAGCTAAAATTTGGCGTGGAAGTAACTAAGACCCGGCTCCAACATATACTCTAAACGAGGCAGATTGCAGAAGATCTTTCTTTATTTGTTTTTGGCAAAAACTCTTTGAGGTTATTCAATTCAAGATGACTGCCACAGTCAACCAACCTTTAGCAAATACAAAACAACTCACTGACCTAGAATTCCCTTGTCAGTTGCTGGGTGTCATCCACATCTCACACTCCAAGGGCTAACAGATCAGATTTGCCAAAATAGCTATAATCCCATGGATTATTTAGTGAGCATTTATTATGAGGCAGTTTGAAGATTGGTGTGTTCATTTTCTGTTTGCCACATATACCGAAAGCCCCCGATGTGCCCACTGGTGCATATTTACATCTAAGTCCATTTGGATAAAAATATCGTCTAAATGGTCAGACCTAAATAAAACTTCATGTTCCATCTAACATTCAGCTCACACTGGAGGAGCAGAATGAGGTTGACTCTTCTGAATGGGATAGAAGAGGTCAAATGTTTGTAAGAAAAAGCCATTTTCATCTGCTGACCCCATTCAGGGTATCAGTACGGGAGCGAGAACAGTCACAAAGTCCAAACGGCAGTGAGAAACGTTGAAAATGTGCCGCAGATGAATCGCTGTGATGCCATCCTACATACTAAACAGAAATACATGACTTGCACTTGCAAGGTCCTATGTTTTTTATGCGGTTTCATTTTTAATGCAATCTGATTCACAAATAAAACCAGTTTTAGTTTTAGCCTTTTTCTTAATTCTTGGATGTTGGGCGCTTCATAACCCAGCTTTTGGAAAGTTTTTATTTATTATATATATATATATATATTTATGTTATGTTTGCTGCAATTTCAATCTTTTATTTAATGGCAGCTCAAATGTTTGGTGGAGAGATCGTTGGTTACGTATTGTAACCCCAGATTCTATGAGTCTAGTCGCAGCCCTTAAGCGAGCTGCTATTGGAAGGGTGATCTCAGCATCAGCCAATCATGAAGAGCTTAAATGTACGCCCACCACGTGGGCACCCCTTGTGGGTTATATAAGTGGAGCGACTCCACTGTTCGCCTCCGATGGCTCTTAGTCCTAACAGAACCAGTGTGGCCAAGTGGCTTAAGGGCTGCGACTAGACTCATAGAATCTGGGGTTACAATACGTAACCAACGTTCTATTTCGTCTAGTCTTAGCCCTTAAGCGAGCTGCTATTGGAATAAAGCGCAGCTGGATGGGTTTACGCCACACTGGTTAGCTCAACCAATGGACACACCCAACATGTCTCCTTTTAGTGGGGGTCGCTCAGCCTCAGCCCAGGGCTTAAAAGGCTGAGGCAGCCAGAGAGAAGAGTGGGGCCACCACTAAAAAATATCATCCACAAGAGGATGAAATTCATTCAAGCAGGGCCGATGAGGTGCCATAATGCGTTCACTCAGCCTGCTGAGGTCCAAGCACTGAACGAGTGATGGATCCTGAAGACACATCTCGTAAATAAGAACGAGTAAAGGAACAGGGTGAAGCCCATGAAGCAGCCTGACAAATGACTTCCATTGACCCACCACTGTGGGGCGCCACAGAAGAGGAAATCCCTCTGGCTGAGTGAGCCCTGAGTGTCTCAGGAGGATCCAGCCCCAATGATGTGTAAGCGAGTGAAATGGCGTCACATAGCCAGAGTCAAAGGCGCTGGGCCGACAGCGCTTGCCCAAGGGAAGACTCCCTGTAGTGCACAAACATGATTTGTGAGCGGCGAATCCCTGAAGTGCGTGACACATATCGTGCGAGCGTGCGCACTGGGCAGAGAAGATGGGAAGCCACCTTCTCCTCAGAATTATGGGGAGGAGGAAAAAGTCCAGCCAATGAAATTGACCTGGATTTGAAGGAAGTATTAATGTTTTTTGGGCACAAAGGCTGGGTTGGGGCATAAAACAGCAGACCCGCCATCTTTCCGGATCCTGAGGCATGCGGGAGCCACTGAGAGGGCGGTTTGGTCGCTCACTCTCGTGACTGATGCCAGTGCCAGCAGCAAGGCAGTTGTAAGTGACAGGAACTTGAGTGAGACCTGGTCCAAGGGCTCAAATGGGGCTTCAGATAAGCCACGCAGAACCACCGTTAGATCCCACTGGGGAATTAGCGGACGGGACACAGGTCTGTTCCTTCTGACACCTTTTAGAAAACGTTTTGTGAGGGGATGATTGAAAACAGATCTATCACCAAAACCCTGGTGACAGGATGAGATAGCTGCAGCATATGTTTTAATAGTGCTGAATACGAGGCCCCTGACCGTCCGTATCTGCAGAAACGATAGGACATCCGCCAGCTGGCAGGAGAGCGCTTGAACATTCCGCTCTGTGCCCCAGTTCTGGAAAGCTGCCCATTTAGCAGCGTAAGATGCAATGGTAGAGGGCGCCCGCGCACTCTGAATCGTGATGACCACATCATGCGGCAGCCCAGAAACCCCTAATCGAAACCGCTCATCGGCCAGACCCACAGCTGATGGCTTATTTCCGGAGGATGTCTGATTATCCCATCCGCCCGGGGAGGGGCGTCCTCCCTTCGCGGGAGTCTCCACGGGGAGCCGGACAGTAGCGCTTGCTGGTCCGGAAGCCATGACGCGGACAAGCGTCTGGGAGCCACCAGAATTACCGAGAGCTGTTCTGACCGAACTCGGTCCAGGAGAAGGGGAATCAGAGGGACTGGTGGAAACGCATAAAGGAGCGTTCGAAGCCCGGGCTGGTGTGAGAAGGCGTCCGCTCCGAGCGAGGTTTGGTCCCGGAGACTCAGGGAAAACCACAGGCGACACTGAGCGTTTTCGCGAGCCGTGAACAGATCCACACGGTTCCCCGAACCTTATCCAAATCTGTGATATCAGCGCGGGATGCAGACGCCAGTCGGAGTCGCGGGGACCCCCTCTCGACAGGATGTCTGCCGCTACATTCAGGATCCCCGGAATGTAGGTGGCACAGCAGGTGGACATGTGCCCAACACAGTAAATCTGTGGCTATGCGCAATAGAGGGGGGGATCGAACTCCCCCTTGGCGATTTATGCAGGCTGCCGCCACCTGGTTGTGTGTGTGGGAGGGCCAGCAATCTGCCGCGTAACAAGCACGTGCCCTCCACCCCAGACAGTGACGCATCCGTAAACACAGATACGTGTGACGCAGGACGTCCGATGGGAATCCCGTGTGAGGGGATGCAGGGATTCCCCCAGTGAGCGAGGTCCCCGCCCACTGAGGGGGGAACCCTCAACATACGTCTCTTATGACGTATCGGGTGTACCCGGAGGCAGATGAACCAACTTTGCAAGGCGCCTCGAGTGCAACAACCCCAGCAGCACCACCGAGTGGGCTGCAGCCATCATGCCCAGAAGTCTCATGACTAACAGGGCTCTCACGATCTCGCGGGGTTGCACGCGGGAGATCGCCGTGGTGAGATCTGCCGCTCTCACCGGCGACGAACGTGCTCTCATTAGAGAGGCGTTCAGCTCCCCCCCGAGAAACATAATCGACTGGGATGGAAGAACAGAGTTCTTCCCCCAGTTTATAGAAAACCCCAGGGTTGACAGATGCTCTGTTAACCTCCTGGTTTGCACTGACGCCCCGTCCTCGGACCGGGCGCATCGGAGCAGATCGTCCCGGTAAAATAAAACCCTCGTTTCCGCCGTGCGCAGTGGCTGCAGCGCGGTCTCCGGACATTTGGAGAAAGTGCGCTGGGCTAGCGAGTAGCCGAAAGGGAGGCATTCGTGCGCGCGTTCCGACAGCGGACGTGTGCTCGAGGTCACGTGAGCAACGTCTGAGGATTGGTTTCGCGCCCTTACCGCCGTTACTCGTACCAGAGAACTGGGAGCGACCCATGGAGGGCTGTGCTCGAAAGAGCAAGTGTGAAACAGCTGGAAGAGGCTGATCCGCACCGCAGAGCGTGGAGTCCATGAAGGACGAGTGGGAGCCGGGCCCGTGCACGGGAACGTCAAAGTGCCAGCGGATGGAGCCGCGCAATGTGCGCGCTTTGCGCGTGGTCGCGACAGCGCCATGACATCCCGTCCCACCCAAAGTTGTGGGGGAAGCGGGATGAGTCGGACCTGGCCGTAGGCTGGGGGCGGTGCGCAAATGGAGCGCACCCTTACAGCTACCCGTGTAACATGACCGAGTCCGACTGTGTGAACATGCAGATGTGCTGCAGTGCTTGGTGCGGGGAACATCATGTGTGAGGATTCGGCAGAAGGTTCTGCAGCGGACTGTAGGATTGTGCTCTCGATGTGACGTTTTTTGGGTTTTTATTTCAAAACCAAAATAATTCACAGAGTTAACATTGCAGCCATAAGCACACATATTCCCCCCAACGAGTCGTTTTCGTGGTTGTTTTCGGCGAGGTTCCTGTGACTGCCAAGGCTGTGTCTGCTGGCTCGTTCGGAACCGTTGGCCGCCAACTCCCTGGTCCCGCCTCAGCAGGAGGCCGGCTCCGCGGGGCAGGCCGTGCAGCTGGGCGCATGGAGTTTCCGCGCCGTTCGTCCCATCCTCTGGGGGAACGGCCGGAGTGCAGGCTGACCGAGAGTGGACCAGGTCTCGCACCGTGGCTGAAAGTTCAGCTGCTGAGCCCTCTAGATGATGCTCGTAAGATGGGGACCAAACAGAACGTCAGAGGTGATGTGGCCTTCCAGCATCTCTCTGTGCAGGTGTTCAGGAATGGAGGGCAGGGCCGTGAGCCACAAGGCCGCTGGATAAGGGTCTGCCAGGCAGCAATGCGAGCAGAACCGGTGAGTACAGCAGCGCACAGATTGAGGATGGCATCAGCAGTTTTAGTAATGATGGTTTTTGACTCGACAGGAGAGTCAAGCTCCTCCACCATTTTGGAAACGCCAAAGGCGAGAAGGCGATGTTATTTCCTGCAGCGCCGGTCTGGAAGGCGCACTGGTGTGCGCGATCGGCGACCCGCCTCAGCAGCTGGTCATGCTTAGTGGGAACTGCTCGCGGTCCAGTGAGGTGGTTCTTGACGCCACACAGCGAGGCCAAGTCCGGCTCCAGTGGAGGAACGGATGGCCAGCCCTGGTCGGAGAAGCCCTCGACCTTGGTAATGGGCGCATATGTGGAAATTGGCGCCTCGAGCCTGGCAGGCTCGGAGAAGGCGGCGGACCAGCAGCTCATGGCAGCGGGGAAGTGCGGCCAGACGGGGTCTGGACAGCGCGTCTGTGTTGCCCCAAAAATTCCCGCCAATTCATCCGCCTCAGGGGAGCCGGTTCTGGAACGGCTAGCCACCTGCGGGTCGCAGCCGCGGAGATGATGGCGGGCAGCTCCTGGAGCAGTGCTCTAACTGCTGGCAGGGAGGAGCGAGAAACCACTGGGGCAGAAGGACCCGCTGAGCGAGGCTCGTCGACCTCCGTGTTGTACAGGAGGGAATAATGGCTGCGGCAGCCAGCCTCGTCGTGCTCCTCACGAGGCTCGTCGACCTCCGTGTTGTACAGGAGGGAAAAAGGGCTATGGCAGCCAGCCTCGTCATGCTCCTCACGAGGCTCGTCGACCTCCGTGTTGTACAGGAGGGAATAATGGCTGCGGCAGCCAGCCTCGTCGTGCTCCTCACGAGGCTCGTCGACCTCCGTGCTGTACAGGAGGGAATAATGGCTGCAGCAGCCAGCCTCGTCGTGCTCCTCACGAGGCTCGTCGACCTCCATGTTGTACTGGAGGGAAAAAGGGCTATGGCAGCCAGCCTCGTAGTCGACCTCCGTGTTGTACAGGAGGGAAGGGCTATGGAAGCCAGCTTCGTCGTACTCCTCGCTGTCGATGACATCGTCCAATCGGTAGGAGCCAGCCGGCTCCTGGCCGACGTTGAAGAACCGTAACGCCTTGTCCAGCGAGTACGTGCCAGCCACCGGAATTTCCTCGTCGGTGGAGGGGGTGAAGTACTCGACCCGGCGGACCTTTTCAGCCACGGGCAGAGCGGTACAAAACGGGTACGAGGCCTGGGGGTCAAGGCCAGGCCAGCGTGGTGAGCCCCGAGACAGACCTCACACTTGGCGTGCAGGTCGCCGCTGGAGATGGAGCCCGTCTGGCAGGCCGGGCAGGTCCTGGCGTCGCTGGACATGGTCGGTGAGTAGATTTTTCTTGTATAATTGCTCTTAAAGAAGCTCTTAAGCTTGGCGTGAAGAGAAAACGGAGGCGAACAGTGGAGTCGCTCCACTTATATAACCCACAAGGGGTGCCCACGTGGTGGGCGTACATTTAAGCTCTTCATGATTGGCTGATGCTGAGATCACCCTTCCAATAGCAGCTCGCTTAAGGGCTAAGACTAGACGAAATAGAACTTTTAGTTCCTTTTTCTTGTTGAAGGCTTAAACTGGAAAAAAAACTAAAACAGAGAAAACAAACTCTGGAAAAAGGTAAATATTGTAATGGAAAATAGTAATGTGGGCTAAATAAATTGCTTTACAAGCTATTTATTTCTATTCTCATTACTTGTGACCAATAGCGGTAATACTCCATTAATTATAGAATATCACGTTGCTTGGTCTTAGGATGATTAATTAGAAGGTTCTAGGACTCTTTTAATTATTAAGGGATCGTTCACACTTCGTTTATGATTCAAGAACCAGTCAGTGTTTGCAAACAAATAAGAATTTATTTTACAAACAATTAAGACTTGACAAATTGTTTAAACTATTATCCTGTGAGTGGATGGAACTAAGAGATGGGTGTCTGAAAACTATATGTGAATATGAGATGATGAATCAGAATCTCCGTATCTTCAGAGGGGTGCGTTCTGGATTAATGAATTTGGTTTGCAGATAAGCTATAAGCTGTTATTTATCAAACTGCATACAGATGCTATCTGTGTGTCTACATTACCGTAGAGGCACCCTCTTGGTAGATCCAAAAGTCAGAGTGGTCGGATGACCGCTGGCACCGGAGGCCTGTAGAGTACTGAGGCGCCGTCCTTTCGGTCCTAGAGATGTGTCTCGGGTCACGACAGATGGATGGAAACCACGCGTCTTAAAATAACTCTGAAGGAGTTTAGCAAAATCAGCTTTGTTCTGCAGGAAAACTATCTTGTTGTTCGCAGGTGCAAAAAGCTTTAAGGTTCTGACAGCGTGTCAAAATCTTTCTGAGCTAGAGATCTGCTAAGAGATGGCCAGTCTCCAGCTTTCTCTCCCGACTGCCGAGAAAGCAGAGCGGCTGGTTTATGTACCCGCTGTTATCTATTACCAAACTTACCAAGAATCTCAGAAACACACGCTCTGAGAAGCAGAGTCTCGGAGTCTAGGGACAAGGTTAGTTATGTGTCATGCGTTCTTAATTTTAACCTTACTCTTGTCTGGTGTGTGAGCAAATGGTGATGACCTCATCTAGTAAACATACTAAACCATCATTGAATACGGATTCCTGAACATTTCATTGCTTATAATTGTACATGGCAATATTTAGTGATTATTTTTTATTATAAAATCTTCTTTCCTTTTGGAGAATAAAAAGTTTATCTAGAGTTCTCTTGTGAGGAACCTTGGGGAAAGGAATGCTACTGTTCATCTTTATTATCTGATGAAGCTGCGCTCAGCTGATGAAGTCATCTGACTAAAATGCTGAGTTGTGCAGACTCACAGACACCTGACAAGGGAAGATACAGCAGGGCATGTAGTAGACAGGGTTATTTGACCTGGCTGCATATGACCTGTGGGATCTTTTAAAATCAGTCCATTTCGTGATGTTACAATATTACCTCAAATTATTGTTACCCTAATTTTATTATTAGTTATTAGTTATTTAATAACATTATCTATAAGCATTATATTTGACCCATATTAATGCTTTTCTCCTGGTGTGAAAGGTCAAACCTTAAAGTCACCGACTCATCTTGTCAGCTAAGCCTTATTTTCTGAACCACAGGTGAGGAGACCATGTCTGTGGTTACAACAAAATAAATCCGTTGTCTTTCTTTTTCCTCATATTTTGTTCTTACTAGATTTGCACTAAATCATATTTTAAAAAGTCACAATTTCTAGGAATTATCTAATAAAAGTAGACGGCTGTTTTCTGTTTTACCATCAGAGAGAAACATTGCTATTTTGCTTTGAGCTAAATGCTAAGCAGCAACATGTGGGTATAAAACATACGTGAATGCACTGGGGGCTGCATGATTCAACTTTTTTTAAATGAAAATCGAGTCGACTTTGACTAGTCGTTGATGACGTCATACACCTGAAGCGGGGGGGGGGGGGTCGGTTGGGTCTCTGGAGCTTTTTATTGACAATTAAGATCGCGCCCACATTTTCAAAGTTAAACACATTTCTTTTAACAACGGTAGTTTCTGCTTCAGCCCTCTCCCCCCTCCCCCTGCGCAGCGGCCGCAAACTCACTGATGCGCCTGCAGCCTCTCAGAGTTGCTGCTGCTCTAAACATTAAAATAATTATTTCATTTTCTGTTCCTCACTTCTGATTACTTCAGTGGTGTCTGTTTGTTGCAACCACCAGGTATAAAAACAAACTTGTTTTTATTTGACTATTTTTCTGTCCTGTCTCTGTTTATTATCTTCCTGCATCTCCTCTCAATCCTAAAGAAAAACTGCTACCTGGGTTCATATATATTCACCTTATGAGTTACCTTTGAACTGCAGCTCTAAAAGATCTACCGACCGCAAAAACAGCGGGGTGCGCGCCGGCCGCACCGGTGAGGTGCGTCACCGAAGGATGAGGTGATGCGTCCCACTCCACAGCAGCGAAACGCGTCAGGCGCAAATAAAAGACAGAAAACATAAAAGGAAATGAGCTGGCATGAACAATCTCGTGTTAAATTAGTTTTTGAGGTGGCGACACCTAATTTGATAACGTTACTGTGGCCGTGCTCAGGACGCAGATGTCTGGAGCGCGTCAACAATCAGAGCTTTACATGCGCAAGCCGGTTAAGGTTAGGATGGGGTGAGGGGAAGTTTAAATTGTAATAGGGTAAAGGTCACAATTTGGTCAAATGTCCGTTTTATGGCGGGTGTCAGTACCAACGCTCTGGCACAGCGCTTCGCCTCCCGACACGCAGGAGCTCGTCACCTGCCATCTTTTCCAAGGGCTGCATCTTGCCGGTCATTATCACATGACAGCGACTAGTCGATGACAGGCATAAAAAGTCATTACAGAGCAGTGAGGTTGACTAGTCGACTAGTTCATACAACCCCTAGAATGCACTAATTCAGTATTAAATTGTGACCTTTTGTGAACCTCACAGCAGTTTTTGTGCCTAATTCAGACTAAATAATTGAGAAAGAATAAATAAATAATCAGAAGAGTGACTTCCCAACTTCAGGAACACATAGAAGAGGACAAATGCAGCAATCTGTTTATTAAAACATGAAATGGCCTTTTTTCCTTTTAAATCATTTTCAATTATTATGATTTTGTGTTATGTTTCAGTGTTTTCCATCAAAGGCTAATCTGAATAGTAAAAAACGAACGAACGTGGTGACCTTGGTGACTAATGCCCTTTGATTTGCTAAGTTTAATGCCCCCAGTATAATATCGAATTACGACAGTCATAACTAATACATGAGCTGCTGCAAATAGAGTCCTAAGTGTAAACCCCATTTACCATTGGAGTCTCCTGTCAGTGAGTGATGGAGCATCATGACCTCCGCACATGAAAGCTGATATTTGAAGCGACAACAAGTCATCTTCGATGACAACGGCAGCGTTTGATAAATGGCTTCATTGTTTTGGAGCCACTCTTGTTCTGGGGGCGGCCTTGAACAAACACACCCAATCCAGCGGATCCTAATATCACATGAATGGACTGAAAGTCCCGTATATTCGAGGTTAATAAATCCACATCCATGATCGGTGGTTTCTCATTTGCTCTGTAACCTTGACTTCATCAGATCCCGTTCATGGCCTCCACTTTGCCAGTGCGCATTTCCATAAATGACACTAAAGAAGAAATATGAGAGGGATTTATCCTCAGCTACTCCCGTTTTCTTCATCCTGGCTCTTGGTGATGATCCCCTCTCATGAATCACAAACAACAGATCTTCAACATGCATTCACCCAACAAATCTATGGTTTTGTTCCTCTCAGTCTGATGCACCGAACCCCCATAAATCCCCAGGAGACAAAGCTCTGCCTCAACTTATGAGTTCAAATTTACACCTTCCACCCTCGACATTTACCAGATTAATCCTGGAGCAGATGAGGGATACTTCAGGAGCATGGAAATTTAATCAGGCATTCCTAATATTCCCCCGAAGCCTCCACAGCTTAAATAACCAAGTTTTTCTAAAGGCAGTAGCCTTCACCGGGTGAGTAATAACACCCCTGACTTTGCCATTCAGCCTTCAACATCTCAATAATTTACTCTAACTCATATTAGGTCCCTGCAGCCTAAAGCGATTCAATAATCAAACCTTAGCAGCCACGGCGATCACACGGATGACCAAACCATGCATGTCTCACGATATAATGAACTCAGACACCATCTATGTCATTAGGAGATGAAAAACACTCAACGTCTTCTTCTTCTCATTCAGTTTACCCTTCAGGGGTTGCCACAGCCAATCAACAATGATTCTCATCATCGAATTCAATGGAGCAAGCGTGAGGAAAGCAGGAGCTGAACTACTGGAGCATGCCAGAATTATGAAAAACGGTGGTTAGAAATCGGCAAGATTGACGAGGTAAGACCCCTGGATAACGTTTTTGCAGACGTTTATAAACAAGCACATTTTGTGCTCCTGGATGGGGTTACGGCACCAAAAAAGTCAAGAAGAAGGAACGCAAATAGAAACACACCATTGGAGCAGGGCACGACTGATGAGCAACAGGTGACTGCTGCTACAACAGCAGGTAAAGATGATCAGCTACCGGATGAGCCAATGATGATAAGAGAGGAGATAAGAGGAGTAACAGAGACTTTGCAGCCACAACTGAACCAGAACCCGAAGTTTAAGTGGCTCACCGGATTGCATCTGCAAGGAAATCTGGAGACAGAGTTATGATTGTGAGATTACAATGTTATAAAATGAGGGAGGAGATTATGATGAAGGAAAGCATCGTTGAAATACGTGGGATGAAGCTGCGAGTTCCTGCTGACCTGATGGAGATGAAGGCAAAGAGGGCAAGCTACAGCGATGTGAGAGTGAAACTGTGGAAGGCTGGGGTGACAAATGGGATCATCCACCCGGCAACACTGATTACAACTTTTAATGAAGAAACTAAGAGATTCACGGATCATCTCCAAGCTGAAGACTAGTGGAATGCAGTGATAGAGCCAGGCTTAAGCACCATAAAATGAACTGTCGGGGAAACAATGCGGGTTATATGAGGAAACTATGCATGTGTGGTAACTTACTAGGACGGAGCTTTGTTTTCAGAAGGAATTAAGGCCACATGATTTAGTTTAGTTTAAAATGCAGGATGGTGTGGCGAGGCAATGCTAATCTACATATGTTTAAGGAGGGTGTGGGGTACGGGGAGGGAGTGGGGGTTCTTTGTGGTTTTATATCTTTAACGATTTGTGTTGCTCAAATATTTATTACATGACAATGGCAAGTATTTAATTTACATAAGGACTACTGCTCAAGTATTACCTAAAAAGATGGAGGATAGCTCGTGTAAATATTTGTATTTAAGAAAAAAGATACAGGGCATTGCAGAAATGAAATCTTGATGGGATTTACATATAATGGTTGTCTCTGAAACACACTTAGATCATTCAATTAATAATAATTAGTTCAGTATAGAGCAGGGGTCGGCAACATTTTCCCATCAAAGAGCCATTATTACCAATTTCCCACAGTAAAGGAAACACTGGGAGCCGCAGCAGCCGCGGCGTTGTGGGCGGGGCCTACCCTCAGACAGCAGAGAGCTGCTTTAACTGATCACAACAGGTGACAGCCAGGCACGTGCAGGGGTGGGGGGTGGCGGAGGGTGCTTTAGCACCTGTCCCTTTTGTCCGAAGTGCCAAAAGTGCCCTTTTTCCGGTCGTTCATCAGATTTTACCGTACAAAACTGTTATACTGTGATACATATCAGAAACTAGGACCATGCGGAGGCAGTTGCCTCAAGCTGAAGCCTATTTTCCCTTAGACCCGCCTACAAGCTCACTGATTGGCTCTGCCGCATCATGCTAACGTGTGATTGGTTGTCCCTGCTGTCGCTCTACCTTGCAACCATGGAGATGACAGACCGGTGTTTTGCCCGCGGGCAGGAGTTTGCATTCATCTACCTGTAAGATTTTTTTCTGCCTGCTTCACGTCAGCTGGATGGATTTTAATATCAGAGCTTTTGTTTACCTGCGTTTGAGTCCGTGGTTAGTGTGTGTGGAGCAGAGTGAGGTAGCTGCATGTCTGGGACAGAAAATGAGACATGAGAGAGACTTCTCCTGAAGTGTTGAAGAAACACAACAAAGAATCACAGATGTTAATATTTCTCACTCTAGCTTTCCCGGGTCATAATTTCTGAATTACTAATCGAATAAAAATAATTCAAACGATTTCTAAAAGTACATAAAACGAGCTTTTCAAGGAGGTATTACATGATGTAATTCATGTAACTCCAAAAATCGCTGTAAGAGGGAAACCAGCTTTGCAGCGTCACAGAAAAAAACGGAGCGAACCTTGACGGGAGAGCAGAGAAACAAAGGGAAGAGATAGTCTGATCATCTTCATCAGCAGCTTTTATAAACTTATGGAAACAAACATCACACAGAAAATCCACCTGATTGGTCAGGTATCCCAGAAGGCTGTTTCTGTAGATGGTGACATGAGGAGGGATAGATTACAGTCACACTGGTTTTTATGTATATAAACAGGCAGAAAGTTCACTGACTAAAACTTTTATTTTTTTTATTTGGAGTGAGACTGTGGTGACTCTCTTGAATCACTCAAACACAAAGGAAAGTGCACAAACACACTCAGATGGAGTGTAGTGGTATTATCTGTCATTAAGCTTGGATTAAAGTCATTTAGTATTCCAGAGATAATCTGTCATTAGGCTGATTACTGTGCACACTTCAGAGGGTCTGAAGCAGCTACGAGGGGAGATAAAAACCTCAATGCAGAATGATGAATCTGGGCGTTCTAGTAGAGATGACAAGAGAAATGAAACCTTCAGTTTGACCTGAACAAACTCAACAATTGAATCCATTTGCACCTTAATAGAAGATCCAGCTAACACCATAAAAATGCATGAAAGAGGGAGAAAATAGGTGTTGGTACAGAGGAAGAGGAGTTTGAGGAGCCAAATATAAAGGAGAACTTTGTGAAGGTCAAATGAGGGGGTGGGGGGTGGTTGGATGGATAGCTTTGATTCAGCTCACAGCGCCTCAACAAGACTACACAAAAACCCATGAAATCAGCAACTGTTACAGAGGCTGCATCTGCTTATCCTGCTTTACCTTCTCCCCTCGCTCCCAGGTAAAATCTTGTAAAATCTTTCTGAGATGTTTATTTAGGTGCACACAGATCAGTAGCTGTCCAACTCAAACGTTATGTCTTTATAGATTATGGTTATGGAAATTTAAAACATAACAAGCCTTCACCTCAGTGCTAATAGTACTCCATGTTTGGGTCAGCGGGACCACAAAAGTGCAGTTATACTAACTAGCAGGTCACAAAACACCCAGAAGTTTCACTGAACCTGTGGTTGTATATTTATTGTTAATAGTTACACTGTTATTACTAGAAGTAATGGTAATGGTAGTACTAGTAGTAGTAGTAGTAATGGTAATAGTGTTAATAGTGATGGTGGTGTCAGTAGTAGTAGTAGTAGTAGTAGTAGTAGTAGTAGTAGTAGAAGTAATGGTAATTTTAGTACTAGTAGTAGTAGTAGTAATGGTAATAGTGTTAATAGTGATGGTGGTGTCAGTAGTAGTAGTAGTAGTAGTAGTAGTAGTAGTAGTAGTAGTAATGGTAATAGTGTTAATAGTGATGGTGGTGTCAGTAGTAGTAGTAGTAATAGTAGTAGTAGTAGTAGTAATGGTAATAGTGTTAATAGTGATGGTGGTGTCAGTAGTAGTAGTAGTAGTAGTAGTAGAATTAATGGTAATGGTAATACTAGTAGTAGTAGTAGTAATGGTAATAGTTTTAATAGTGATGGTGGTGTCAGTAGTAGTAGTAGTAGTAATAGTAGTAGTAGTAGTAGTAATGGTAATAGTTTTAATAGTGATGGTGGTGTCAGTAGTAGTAGTAGTAATAGTAGTAGTAGTAGTAGTAATGGTAATAGTGTTAATAGTGATGGTGGTGTCAGTAATAGTAGTAGTAGTAGTAGTAGAAGTAATGGTAACAGTGTTAACAGTGGTGGTGTTGTTGCCCTTGACACTAGTGGCTTAATCCTGGATATGTGGCAGAGACGAAAACAGCAGCAGTGGACTACGCTGTTAATATGAGCATCCAGCTTTAGTGATGCGTCCAACTTCACACCTAAATTACTAACTAGCTCTTTCTTAAAGGGGGCCAACAAAGAATAGTAGTAATGGTAATTGTAGTGGTGGTTGCAGTAGTAGCAGTAGTAGTAGTAGTAGTAGTAGTGATAATTGTGGTGGTGGTGCCAGTAGTAGTAGTAGTAGTAGTAGTAGTAGTAGTAGCAGTAGTAGTGATGATTGTGGTGGTGGTTCCAGTAGTAGTAGTAGTAGTAGTAGTAGTAGTAGTAGTAGTGATAATTGTGGTGGTGGTTCCAGTAGTAGTAGTAGTAGTAGTAGTAGTAGTAGTAGTAGTAGTAGTAGTAGTAGTACTAGAAGACAACAGGCTCAACATGGCGGGTGTGCAGGGTAGTGGCACTGCAGCTCCAGCAGGCTTGAGAGCTTTTGGTGGACCCAGAGCTAAACCAGTGATTTATAACACTTCTGATGGCAAGACTCTTGTTGAAGATGAGTTTTTAAATTTTCTTGTTGTTAAAATGAAATCGTTATGCCACGATGACATCATTTTGCTTGCTGTGAAACACTTTGGTTCGGAGTGGATTGAGGCCTCAAAGAAGGTCCTCCATGATTTATGCCCAAGCCCAACGTTGCGTTTAGTAACGCATAAAGGCCCTCAAAAGGACGTTAAGAATGTGAAGAGCTGCTTGAAGCTTCTTAATGAGGCCGGCGAAAACATCCCCCGCTTTGTGTCGCATCATCTGGATGAGCTTCCCACAATTACTTTTAGCAGTATGGACATCTCCTGCCTGCTTGGTAAAATTGAGAAGCTAAGCACTGATGTTCTCTGTTGAGGCAAGCGATGTCTACCCAGATGAGTGTCTGCGAAAATCTCCGCATGGTGACAGCTAACATGAGTGATCGCCTGGGCGTGGTAGAGCAACTTGGTGTGAACGGCTGAGGCAACCCGCCTTGTTCCGATCAGCTGGTGACGTGTCAAAGGATGGAAAAGACGGCGCGGCAGATCGAAGCTACTGCTGGGGTGCAAACGGCTTCATCACCTGCTTCGGGCGGTGGGGCCGGTGCCCAAACGATGAGGAGGGATCTGGTGGAATCAAATAATGTGGGGGTTTTGGATCCGAGTAACGCTTCACCTGCTTGGAGTCAAGTTGTTAAGAAAGGACGCCGTCCAAAGCGGGCTCCAGATGAAGGCCCTGCGCAACTGAGGCCTAAACGGAATTTCGCTAAGAGACATGTTGTTGTGGGATCCTGTGCTGTAGGAAGGATCAAAGTGTTAAAAACGAAACTGGTGAGTGTCTTCGCAACAAAGTTCTGCCCTGATCTTATGCCGAGTGTGCTGGCTGACTATCTGAAAAAAAAAACTACATCGTGAGGTGCGGTGTGAGAAGATTAACAACGACCAGAGCCGATGTAGTTCCTTCAAAGTTTCGGTCGAATGTGAGGAGGTATCTGAACTGTATGATCCTTAACTGTGGCCTGAAAGAACCTTCGTGAGGTGTTTCTATGAGAAGCGCAGAGCTGTGGCTGCAGATGGAGCTGCGGGTGGGCCCAGTGGGGAGCCACTTACTCAAGAAGCACCCAGTATAGCATGAGAATTGTGTCGTATAACTCCCGTGGCCTGCGCCTCGGTAACGGGGCTGGGGATAGGGCACGTCGTATTGTTGCTGATAAACTTTTGGAAGACGTTGACATTTTGTGTCTGTTTGTGCCCAAACAGAACCTGGATCGGTTAAACTCTTTTCACTGCAATTTTTTGGTGCTGGGGAGTCCACTACTGATCTGTCATCTGGAATTATTCAAGGAAGGATACCTGGAGGCGTGGCCATCCTCTGGCACAAGGATTATGATCCTTTCATTTCTGTTGTCAGGCTAAATGTGGACTGGTACATAGCAGTAAAGATTGTTATGGATGACAAGGCATTCATGATCTTAAATATTTATATGCCATATGAGAGTCAGCAGAATCAAGATGAATATTTGGCGAAACTTGTTTTTTAAGCTCATTTATCAGTCAGTGTGAGTTTAATTGTGTTTTTATCATTGGTGATATGAATGCTGATATTTCAGACACTCGCTCCACCTTTGGGCAACACCTGATTCAGTTTTGTGTAAATAATAACTTGGTTTTAACTAGCAAAGAGAGACTGCCAGCAGACAGCCACACGTATGTCAGTGAGGCATGGCACTCAACTTCCTGGCTTGATAACTGTATATGCACTGAGGATGCACATGAATGCATATCCAGGGTGGAAATATTATACTCCCTGGCAACAACTGATCACACCCCTGTTTCCATAGTGGTAAACTGTGAAACATTGCCTGTGCTGCTCCAACACCAGAGCCCCTCACATACAGAGAAGCTTACTTGGGCTAAAGTGTCAGTCGAGGATATTAGGAAATATTACTTACTGTCAGATTGTAGTCGGAGATCTGTTAATGTCCACAAAGAAACGTTACAGTGTAAAGATGTTAACCGTGAACATATGGAGCACAGGCTGCACTTATGCACTTTGTATCAAAATATTGTGGACAGCTTGATTATTGCCAGCGAGTTCCTCTGCCAAAAAGGATCAACAAAATTTAAACCGCTTCCAGGATGGAGTGAGCACGCTTATGCGTTACATGCTGAGTCCAGAGCAGCCTATAAAGCCTGGGCAGCTGCTGGTAAACCAAAATCCGGTTCAACGTTGGAGTCTAAGAAAGCTGCGAACGTTAAGTTCAAGAATGCTGTTCGCTATATTAAAAGGAATGAGCAAACAATGCGGGCAAACTCCTTAGCGAACAAACTAAAGAATAATGATGTTTCAGAGTTCTGGAAGGAGTTAAAACGCTCCTGTATCAGTAAGCAGCTGCTACCCGCATCTATAAATGGGGTATCAGGAGATAAGAACATCGTTGAAGCCTGGAGGAATCACTTTAGCAGAATTTTTAACTGTGTAAATAGTGAAAGGTTCAATGTTGGCAACATTGACTTCAATCATGGTATGATTGTCAGAGCTGATGAAGTCCGTCTCGCTATAGAGAAAATGTCTTTAAATAAAGCTTGCGGCCCTGATCAACTATCAGCAGAGCACATGAAGTACGCTAGCTGTAGAGCTCAGGTGTTACTTTCATTGTGCTTTTCCGGCTTTTTGAAGCATGGAATCTTGCCTGACCATATGTTATCTGTTCTCTTAGTCCCTATAGAGCTCCGGACCCCACGTGACTCTCAGTTAGTGGACGCCATTTTGGCATGCAAAAAAGGTAAACAAACACGGATGTAACCATGAACATGAACGGGATCCGCTTGGATTTTACTTCGTCGGAGTTTACTTCACACTTTAAAACAGAAGAAATCGTTTTATATAGTCAGAAATTAAATAGACTAAACATCTCCGACCCTTACCGTGCCCCTGGGATACTTTTTAAAAACGCCAGAAGCTGTCGGAGCGGGCTTCTCACCGGCACAACACCGGACCTGACCGGGGAACCCCTTGGGATTTACCCGGAGGAGCTGGCTCCGGTGGCTGGGGAGAGGGAAGTCACGCTACTGCCCCCGCAACCCGACTCCGGATACGCGGATGAAAATGGATGGATGGACGGACAAATAACAGATTTACACGTAAGTAGTCTCGGTGAGACAGATAATAGCAGTCCAAAGTGCTTTTTATGTGTGATCTGACAATTGATCAACCATTGCTTAAAAATTAAATACAGCTTAGCCGGTTAATTGCTGTGATCATAAAACACGTAAACGGCAGCACGCAGAACTCACGAGGCAACGTTTTACGTGATGTTTACTTGCTGCTATGAGTAATAAGACAGAAAAAGCCACGCCAAAATAAGTTTAGGAAGCCCACTAAGAATCGTAATAAAAGCATTTAAAATAAATACCACACAGTTGAGGAAACGTTGGTTTAAGTACCTGATATGAAGTGGTCGCTGCATAAGCGAAAACCTTTACTCTCGGGATCCCACAGCTTCATTTTCGCCCGGTCACTAGCGCGTTTTATTACAATGATCCAACGTTTGCGGCGCTCCGGATCTTGGGGAATCCTGTAGATGGCTCATTCCTTATGTTGTCCACGTCTGTTCTGCATCCTGGGGCACAACAGGAATCTACCATATTTCCCGTTTGATTGAGTTATCTGACAATAACAAATAGTCCAGCTGCCGGCTTCTGCATGCCAATATGGCGCCGTTTCGATTTGAACTGTTGCATGCCGGGAGAAGTGACGTCAACTCCCGGAGCTCTATAGTCAAAGACAAGGGCGTCAGTTTGTTTTCAGAATTGCTGGGGACAATAACCATACACTTGAGTGGGGTTTAAAAATTGCTGGGGACAATAAAGTAGGCTAGCACAGGGGTCGGCGGCTCTGGAACCGCATGCGGCTCTTCCATCCTTCTGATGCGGCTCTCTGTGCTTGTGAAATAATGAATGGATATTTAAATAAAAAGCTTTATATTTTACTGCATTAATTTTACATCTGTAAGCTAATTCTAAATGTAAAGATTGTCTGCGTAAACCTGAACAGTTCCAACCCGGTCTTACTGTGAGACCGGGTTGATGCGTCACGCTTGTGCGTAATCATATCGGCGCTTCTGAGCTGCTTTCTGACCTTCCCCACCTACAAAGTTTAATTACAACAATCAAACGTGACAGAGCCTGGATTTGTATTCTGAACAGTCTAAACATGTTTTAAAAAGAAACATAGGACAAAAGTGGCACCTGCTCAGTAAAACCATCAACAGGGTGAAAAATACCAAAAATTGAAGGCAGAGATCGGGCTACAACTTCTGGATCCATTTTATATAAATTGTTTTATTGATTATCGTCTAATGAAAGATAATTAAGACATACATGAGCGATCAGGCGCGTTGCAAGCTTTTCAAAAGTGTGGGGGATGTTGTCTGTGCCTAAAATAATTTCATGTTATTCATCTTGTTAGTTTAATTTCCGTAATAGCGGAGCAGGTGCGAATTTTAGACGCGTCACGCACGTCTCCGTTTCAAACATGTTTAAACTGTTCAGAATACAAATCTAGGCTCTGTCTCGTTAGATTGGTGTAACTAAAGTTTGTACTGAATGAAACTTTACATTAAACCATGTTGAAAAGTAAAGGATCCGATTAAATAGTTTCCCCCTCATTTACAGTCAGTACAGTGCAGTGCGCACGGCTCTGGGGTTAATCAAGTTTAATTGTAACATTAATGTGTTACTGGACACACTGGTCTGGTTGGTTAGACCAGTGTTTGAAGTGGAAAACACACACACACACACACACACACACACACACACACACACACACACACACACACACACACACACACCAATTAAAATAATGCTGATAGCATGGACTAGAAGACAGGTGATGGTTTACGTATTTAAATGATGATCAGGCTGATGTAAAATGTAATCTCCATCCACATCCAGACACAATTATCCTCTATTCTTTCTCTATTTGCTCTGCTTTTGTCTGGGCTGATCAGCTGATGGTGCGCGCGGCACGCCTAGCGGCTGATGCACATTTTACGCATTTGGAGAGGTGGACTGGATGCTTTGCGTTTACTGGAAGTTGGTCCACTTAACGCACGGTTGTAGACTAAATATTAATGACAAATGAATGAAAATTAAATTGTGAGTTTTTACTTCATATTTTAGAAATAAAAATGACTGGGGAAAACATTTATGACGTCTTTTTAAACTAAATTTTCTAGCGTGACCTGCCTGCTTCACTTAAGTCACTGCTTATTAAGGTCCGTCCAAAATTACCGTGGCCCACCCAAAAATGAAAACCTGGCGCCGCGTCATTTATAAACCTCTGCAAATTGTTGTTCTTCACTTTATCAAACTCAGACTTTGTACAGCTAAATTCAAGATGTAAAATTATGAATTCAGTCGAGCTCTTCCGTCCCTCCCTCTCCTGCTCTCCTGGAAACCCGACATCGGCTGGGAGGTGAAGAAGGAGATGAGGCAAACAGAGTGAGTGCGACGTAAAGAAACTGGTGTGGAGGTGAGCAAAACAGCTGGAAAAGTGTGGGTGTTGAATCCCCCACGGGTGCGATGCCCCCGGCTGCTGTCACCTGTTGTGAGCAGCGCTCTGCTGTCTGAGGGTAGGCCCCGCCCACAACGCTGCGGCTGCTGTGTTTTCTTTACCGTGGGAAATGGGTAATAATGGCTCTTTGATGGGAACAGGTTACCGACCCCTGGTATAAGATCTGAGCAGGTAAAACAAAAATCCTCATCAGCAGGCTTTTTTGAAAGTGGGGGGGGGGGGGGGGGGGGGGGGACACAGCTGCCGATCACGAATTTTGCCGGGGACATGTCCCCGGCGTCCCCGGTTAAAATGACGCCTATGGTCAAAGAGAAAACTCGAAAAATCGCTTGTATTGATAACTACAGGCCTATTGCGATGGCAATTGTGTTGTCCAAAGTGCTTGAGCATATTTTGCTGGAAAGACTGCAGAATTTTATAACTACGACAGAGAATCAGTTTGGTTTTAAAGGTAAACTTAGTACTGACTTGTGTATCTATGCTTTAAAAGAAACTGTAAGCAAATACATGAGGCATAATACTTCTGTTTTTATGTGCTTTTTATATGCCTCTAAGGCCTTTGACAGAGTCAATCATCAGAAACTATTCATCAAGCTACAAAACAGAGGGGTCCCTTCATACCTAGTTAGGATTTTGCACTTCTGGTACTCTCACCAACTGATGCAGGTAAAGTGGGGGACAGAAGTGTCTGAACCTTTCTCCGAATCAAAGGGAGTCAGACAAGGCGGGATTCTGTCTCCTGTCCTTTTTAACCTGATCCTTGACGAGCTGTCTGTTACTCTGAATGATAGTAAGACTGGATGCTTGGTGGGTGACCGCCTTGTAAATCATTTAATATATGCAGATGACCTAGTCCTCATGTCTCCCTATAGCGCAGGCCTGCAGCAGCTGCTCAGGGCACGTGCTAAGTATGATGAGCAATTTGACATCCTGTTTAACCCTAAAAAGAGTGTGGTTATGATTGCTGCTACTAAAGGGGACCTGAAGCTTAATTTTCCATCTTTTAACTTAACAAATCAGGTCCTCGAAGTGGTAAGCAAAGTAAAATATTTGGGACACATTTTAAGAAGTGACCTCTGTGATGACGAGGATATGAAGAGGCAATGCGGTAAGCTGTACATGCAGGCTAACACTCTGGCACGTAACTTTGGCATGTGCTCAGATCCTGTTAAAGTGTCCCTCTTTCGTTCCTTTTGTACTCCTTTCTATGCAGCCCACTTGTGGTGCAACTATAGTAAGGTAGTAATGAAGAAGCTTCAAGTGGCTTATCAGGATGCTTTTAGAATCCTCATGAAGCTCCCTAGATGGACTTCGGCAAGTCATATGTTTGTTGTAACATCCCTACTTTTCATGCGCTTCTGAGGCTCTTCATGTATAAATTCATCTGCCGACTGAGTTTGTCAGCTAACGCTGTTGTTAGAGCACTGTCTTCTTTAACTTACAGTGACACGAGGTACTCCTCAGTCCTTTGTAAACATTGGAACAACTGCCTATACGGTTTGTAATTAGAATGGGTTTGTTGTTGTTTTTTTACTTGTATTTTATTCTCATGGACATATCCCATGTCTGAAATAAAGTTTGAATGAATGAATGGTAATTGTGGTGGTAGTGGTGCCACTAGTAGTAGTAGTAGTAGTAGTAGTAATGATAATTGTGGTGGTGGTGCCAGTAGTAGTAGTAGTAGTAGTAGTAGTAATGATAATTGTGGTAGTGGTGCCAGTAGTAGTAGTAGTAGTAGTAGTAGTAGTGGTAGTAGTAGTAGTAGTAGTAGTAGTAGAAGTAATGGTAAGTGTTGTGGTGGTTCCAGTAGTAGTAAAAGTTATGGTAATTTCTGTGGTGGTGGTGGTGCTACTGCTAGTAGTAGTAGTAGTAGTAGTAGTAGTAGTAGTAGTAGTAGTAATGTTAACTATAGTGGTGGTTGCAGCAGTATTAATAGCAGTAGCAGTAGTAGCAATGGTAATTGTAGTGGTGGTTGCAGTAGTAGTAGTTGTAGATGTAGTAGTAGTAGTACTAGTGGTAGTAGTAATAGTGGTAGTATGAATGGCAGATTTAATACATTCTAATGATCCAGATGTAATTGTTCTGGTTTGAGGTGTACCTGAATAACTGAGCTGGACTCTATTTATTATGAATTAATTGTGCAGAATTGGTTTTTAATTGTCTCTAACGGATCTGTTAGACTAAATGAGAATGTACTTACTGGAACACCAAATGTAACTTGTCCTTTCTGTATCTCTGCTCTGAGACGGATCTCCTTAAAACAATCAAATCTAATTAGAAAAGATTTAATGGCTCATTTTAAACCCGTTCTACAATTTGTTTAATGCAGCCAGACACCAGGAGCCTGTTTGAAATTTACTGATTCAATCGGATCTCCTAAAAATGCAAATCTATTTAATTACAATCATCAAAAGCTTTCAACATCTAGAGTGAAGGTAATTTCATACGTGAAATTTCAGGGTCAGTTTTCTGTTTGTGTTCAACACCTGTGAGCAATTTACACCTGCAGTTGTAAACAATTACAGCGTTTACAGCGCATGCTAAATTTAATAAATGGATGCTGCATGGAGAAGTCTGCAGTAGATTCAGTAAATCAGCCGAGATACAGCTTTTAAAGGGGATTAAAGCATTTAGGTAGGTAATTTAATCCTGTTGCTGGGGTAGTGAAGGACCACGAGGGAAGAAACAAAAATCAAACCCCAGTGGACGTATTTTAGCCCCTTTCAGTCAATCTGATAAACAGCTTTCTTCAGACCTTGCCCCCGGCTCTGGAGCACAGAAACAAATGAAATGTGGAGGGAAAAGTTGGTGAGGATGATTATTAAGTGAGCGGTGTTCTATAGGTGGGTTCTCTGAGGAGCAAAACAGCTGAAGGACAACTTATTCGTTTGTGTTTTGGTTCTTTCCACACAGCGAACAAACGCTTGGCTTTTATTTGCAGCTTCAATCTGAGTTTTTGTCACTCATCCAATAAACTCCATCCATTCCTGCATAGCACTGCACTCGGCTGCAAAACCGCTAAGTTTCACTCGTTAAGGTACTGTTTAGAATCTAATCAGGAACTGTCGGAACAACACGCTTCCTTTTTCATTGCATCATTCTTCCTCGTTTGCATTATTTCCAAGCTTACAAGAAATTCTTGTTTTAACAAGTGTGAGCTACTTTTTCTTCCAGTGAACAATGAAAAAGTCTTTAAAGGTGCTGCAGGAGATGTGTTTCTGGAACATTTTTGCCATATTGCCTGAAATGCTCTTCACATACAGAAAACGACCACAGAAATACGTTTAGTCAAAACATGAATGATTTTCATCGTCCCTGAAATGTACAACATCCCCTTTTAAATCATTGGATCCTGATCCATCAAACTGCCTTCCCCCACCGCACATTCCCCTATATGTGCACATATTGCTTGCTCTTGGCTTCAAGAAGGAAGTGAACAGGAAGTAAACACTAAAGCTGAGCTAGCTCAATTTGCATTTGGTTACGTAGCCTAAGCGGAGGCAGTGGAAGCGATTTCCAGGGTCATAAGCCAAGTCCTCCCAGATGGATCTCGGATCTAGGCCCCAAGTAGATTCTCCCTCTTAAACTTTCAGTGTGGACAGAGTCCAGGGAACTCCCGCCTGCCACTGGACTATGAGGAGTCCCTCAGATGCCTGTGGCCATTATACGGGTGCATTATGTTAGGAATCATGGAAAAAAAGGTGCTAACAATGGGGCAAAAAGATAAGATAATGTTACGTTTTTATGGTTGTCTAACAGGATCCGTTGTGTCCTATTCTCCCGTGCTCAGGGGCGGGGTTTGGGACGAAGCCTGAAGAAAGGGGGTTGGACCAAGAGCGACAAGGACTCAAACCAATCTCATGATATATGGAGCAGTTCATCTCGATAACTACTCATACAGGGGCAGTAAGAGGGAGCAGTGATGATGGTAGATTTGGTCATTTGGCAAAATTTGGGATTTGGTCACAGCCTCCGTTACCAGTGGCTTTATCTAGCTCAGGGGTGGGCAATCCTGGTCCTCGGGGGCTGCTATCCAGCGGGTTTTAGTTGTTTCACTGCCTAAACACACCTGGTTTGAATCTGCTGGTGACTAACAGGCTGCTGAACAGGTGTTTCATCCAGGAAGCAGGTGTGTTGGAGCAGGTAAACAACTAAAACCTGCTAGGTAGCAGCCCTCAAAGACCAGGATTGCCCACCCCTTATTTAGCTGCTGCCCACCTACATTTCCTCACCATCTTCTTGGTTGTTTGTGTTGGTAGCACAGCATTGTACATGTTGTGTCAATAAATACGTCATTTATTGACACGGGAAAAGTGACATCACTAATAGACAAACATTTTGGTATCGGTAAATTTTCGGCATATTGCCCAACTCTAGTTGGACCTTTGAAATGTGTGTTTTTAAATGTAGCTTGCTAGAACGGCTATTCCAGCATCGTCTTCTCTACCTTTAGAAACACAGCATCCAGCTCAGCAGTGAGCTGTAAACAGGACAGATAAAAACAGCTATTAATATTCTGTGATGAAGTTCAACAATTTCTTAACCCTGAAAATGAATCCTAATCTCTCGTCATTATCTTGTTTAATTATGAACTAGATGCATGCCGATAGGTGGGATGTGCATGAATGACACGTAGATTGTAATAAATCTCCTGTTTCCTCCTTAATCACTCAGACATGGGTCAAGATTCTGCTCCAAAAGTTTCCCCGGGCCTTGAATTCATGCAGCAGACAAACGTTCTGTTGGACTTTATCAACGGTAGTTTGCTGCCTAGGAAAACTTTGGTTTGCTTTGTCTTTTCTGCAGACTCATCAACACTCTGAGTGCCTGCTTTTCAGATGCTCATTGATCTTGTGCTGCTGCAGTGAGACAAAGAAACCTCTTTTACTTCTCAATAATGCGATTTGAGACACAACAAACGGAAACGAAGCAGTGAAACTGAGGTGAGGAATAAAACGGGAGAACACCTTAATGATGTTATTCAGGAGAGCTCTGCTCACCTCTGTGGCTGTTTCTTCCTTTTGCATCATTTACTACCTTAACAGACGATCAGCAGCTATGTCTCTCTAAACCTCCTTCTGCGGGTTGTACATGTTTTAATGGTTCCTGTTTTGCTTTAGGTCTGATCATGCTAAAGGGATTTGTGGTTTCCAAGGTTACTGTCTTTGTAATATTAGTCTGAATAAATTAAGACTCCATCCTAAACTTTAATAAAGTATAAAAAATGCAATTACCAGGGGATATTTTAGATGCAAATATTTCTTTAACCCTCCCACTGTCCTAATGGGTGTGACCCCACGAGGAAAGTTGACCGTTGAGCAGGATTGATGGTTTTTCCCTTGAGGTCCAAGAGGCAGGGGTGAGGTGGTGCTCACTCTTCACCCCTGCCACGTGGACCTAAGGGATAAACCATCAACCCTGCTCAATGGTCAACTTTCCTCATGGGGTCACACCCATTAGGATAGTGGGAGGGTTAAAATAAGCTTAAAGATGGTTTGGACCAGGTTATAATTCAAAGAAAAACTTTTTATACTAAGTATTTATGTTTGATCATGAACTTTCAGATCCTGACTGGTTTGTTTCGAAAAAGCATGAAGTCCAAACTTTGGTTTCACCTGCAGCTCTGCCTGCTTCGTCTGAATCAGCCTGAAGCAGAGATGAAGTCTTATTTTTACTTCATGAACTTAAATCTTAGAAAATATAAACGAAAACTCACCAGATTAACTATGTTCAAGAAAATGGTCTGTATTTGTATATGGCCTTCTTAGGATTCTGCAACCCCCTAAGGCGCTTCACAACACAATCAGTCATTCACCCATTCACACACTGATGGTGATGAGCTACGATGTAGCCACAGCTGCCCTGGGGCGCACTGACAGAGGCGAGGCTGCCGAGCACTGGCGCCCCCGGTCCCTCCGACCACCACCAGCAGGCAATGGCAACAAGAGAAGAGGTAAATGTGTAAAACACCAAAGTTTAAAAATGGTGAAAGTTTTATAACCGCTTGTTACAAATCAGTAAACGTATTTAGTCCTCACGGGCTCCCGTAGAAAGAAACATGATGTCTGATATGGCGTCGCCCAGAGACCCGCCCCTATGTATTTTAGACCCGATTTCTACACCTGTAAATAACATTACATTTTCTTTATTCTTCTTCATATTGCTCCAAGCAGTTAAATAAAAAAAATGTTGCTGTGTTTATTTTAGGCTTTAAATGTCATATAGAGCCCAGAGAAAGGGTGAGAAGCTCAGTCGTCCGGGAGGGACTCGGAGTAGATCCACTGCTCCTCCACATCGAGAGAAGCCAGTTGAGGTGGCTCGGGCATCTGATTAGGATAACTCCTGGACGCCTCCCTAGTGAGGTGAGGCACGTCCAACCAGGAGGAGACCTAAAGGAGGACTCAGGACTCGTTGGAGGGACTATGACCCTCGCCTGGTCAGGGAACGCCTTGTGGTTTCCCGGGAGGAGCTGGTCCAGGTGGCTGAAGAAAGGGAAGTTTGGGCCTCCCCGCTTCGGCTACTGCCCCCGCAACCCGACTCCAGATAAGCAGAAGAGAATGGATGGATGGATGTCATATAAATCCTTTCATTAATTGTAATTGTTTTAATACAAAGTAAATGACTAGAGACGCATTGAGGGCCGATACTGAATCTATTCTTGTTCACTTATGGTCGACCAATACTGATTTAGGTAGATTTCCTTTATCGCAAAGAACCATAATTAAAATGAGCCTACTAAATGCAGGTGAACTTAAAATTCCTTTAAAAGCCAAAACAATACTAAAAAAGCACCAAAATAAACAGGAAGTATGAACAAACTACCTGATGAGGACAATGTAAAAAAAACACTTGACAAGCAGTGCATGAACCAGGGCAACTTTTATACTGAGAGAAATGATCACAAACCAGGGACAGGGGAGATGAGGGGAGGTGAAGAATTAACCTGAACTGAGACACAAAGGAAACCAGAACCTATGGAAATTTTAACTAATCTAAAGGAACAAGAGAAAGAACCATGGCTGGTGGCCAAAAACAGACAAAAACTAAATAAATGACCAAATAAAGAGGCACAAAAGAATAAACCATCACAGACACAAACCACAGTCCAAAACTCACATGGCTCTTAAAATAAAGGAGTTTCCACGTTTCTACACAGATGAGAAGTTATTGCTAGTGTGATTTAGGAATTAACAATGGTTCCTTCATTGACTCAATTTCCCTCTGGGATTAATAAAGTATTTTTGAATTTGAATTTGAATTTGACTGGAGAAAATATTCTTTAAAGGTGTGGCTCCCTTGTTTAATCAATACATCAGCATTGGTATCTAGTAGGAATGAACGCCTGGTAGGTCAAACTCGGCTTTGTTTCTGTGTTTCAGCTGGAGGAGAAAGTAGCTTCAGACAGCAAGACCTGGGCCCTCATTTATTAACCGTACTTACAAACAGATCTGTGCGTATTTCGTGCGTAGGGCCGATTTTACGCATTGTGTAGTATTTACCAATTTGTACTTGAGTGTGAAAGTGTTCCTAGATATAAGAAGAGCTATGACCATGCGTACGAACAGCATCTAGTGGTAGAACGGAGGAACCGCAGTCATCCACGTGTTCCTCATCCATAAATTATTTTACCCAGTAAATTATTACGTCGGTGGAATAACAGGTTTGTCGCATAATTGCTGCTACAATAAGAAACATGTGACCGACGGGAATCTGACATGATATCATGACTAATCTGTGTTAGTTTAGGATTTAACAGAGTGTGCTCTCTGGAGGGAACACATTCTCCATGAGCGCTCTGATCTCAAAGGAAATCCTTCTGCAAAGCTGGGATTTGGGATCCTTTGCGAGGCGACAGACAGCCGCACGAATCCGACTCCAGTTCACACTTTATTTTACAACTAGAGAACTCTCCAGAACCTCCTCTGCTCCCAGTTCATATACGCCACGTCGCCATGGTAGACTGAACGACAGCTCAGAAGACATTTCCAAATAAAACTAACTCCAACCAGATCGACTCCTTAACAACCCAATACTCCACGACTGATCAGATTCGTTCTTTTATTTATTTCTGACAGGAACCTCTCCTCTGTCCCGACCGCGTTTAAAACTTCTGCTACTTGTTTGGTTCTTCTGCGCTTCAGTAGCCAGTGTCTAAAACTCACCGTCAGTAAAGTTTGCTAATGCATGAGACAGGTGTAGGAGACTATTTTCATGTTCAGCCTACATGAAAAACTCTGAGTGACCCGTTATAATCAGAAAAAATCATTAAAAATGTTTTTTCAGTGTTCCACACCTTTTAAATGTTGCGTGGTTCGTTCAAAAACCAGAGAAAAATCTGATCTGTGAGTTGCAGACTGGATGATCAAACTAAGTATTGGCTGATTCTGTTCACCAGATTTAAACATTTTTAGTAATTTTTTAAGAATTTTTATAATCAAAATGAATATTTTCAAACCTTTAGTTTAGCATTCTATCAGTGCCTTTCAAAAAGAACTAAAAGAAAAAAAGGGGGATTAAATCCTCATTTCCGACAGATTAAAGGGTGATTTTTGGTTCAGTTTCTGTTATTTGGCTGGTTGTTTCTGAGCCAATGAAGCCACAGCGACTCTTTAATGTTGTTATATTGGAAGCCGATTAAACTCTGTGCCTTTAGAGCCCTGTGGGTATCTGATTCCCTCATCGACTTCCCTGAATCTAATGAAGTCAAAACCAGTGACACATTAACTCGCTGCTGCAGCTAACAAGTCATCAGAGCACCATCGGTTCTTGAAATATGTATTTCTGCTTTGTTGTCATTTAACTCGACGTTTGCAGTGAACGGCGAAGAGTCTCAGCGGTGGGTGAAGACGTCAGGCTCTGTCTGAATCATGCAGCTGGGATCCCTGCAGTCTGAATTTATTATGCTGCTGCGGTTTATGGGCCCTGCATGATGAGAACGCTGCTGGGTCACGCTTCACCAGATAAGCTTAGTAAGAGACAGACACCGACAGAGACTAAAAGAGACTGAGGAGGAAAATAACACTGGAGTGCATATACAAAACACTGAAACACGTCTCATCGGGCAGTCAGCTTATGGTTCCTGGACCAAATCTGGTTTATTAGGTTAGAATTGATTAAAACTGTCCTTCATCTGTTGTATAAATCAGCAGTAGTCTAGTTTAGATAGAAACAATGACCACTAACCCACACATGTTATTCTAAAACATCAGCTACCAACTTACTTCTGGGGGTTAAATGCTAACTGTATCATAACTGACCTCAGTGTGCTATAAAGTCCCAGAATGCATTGTCACAAAGCCAGGTGCCCTGTCCTCTGCCATAGTAGATCCCATCCCTATGAGTATTTTCATGTAAGACATCTAAAAACATCAAATTTATGTCTTCCTATTCTTCTCTCAGAATACATCAATGGACCCAGCTAGGGCTAAAATCAATATCACGATATATTGAGGATTTCACCTTGATAACGATAAATAGACGATAACGACGGGTACGTGCAGAAACAAAAGTTGTCCACTAGATGGGGCTGTCACATGTATCAGGTTGAGTCACATTTTTACGTGACTCAAAGTGGTACAGCTTCTTAACGGGACATGAACGCTGCCAACCTACATACATTTTTTTTCATTTTTTGTTATCATTATTTATTGACATGGGAAAAATTACCATGATGAGAGTAAAAAATTTCACTAATGATAAATTTTCGATTTATTGCTCAGCCCCTAGACCCAGCTCAGGTGAGCATTTCTCATTTTCTTAGTTGGATGTGATTGGAAAAAAGATTTAGAGGCACATCTTGAACAAGTAGAGTATACATGTATGATCACACTCAACATCCAACTTCTGACATACTGATGCACTGATGCATACATTTTCTCTTTCTTTCTGATTTTGGACACATCTGCTGCTGCAATGTCACATCGTTGTATTCGTTTTACAAATTGTGCAGGTTGTTCTCATCTCCTTTAGGTCTTCTGCCACATAGAGGCGCTAAAAGGCTAAAAATCACACACATTAACTTGCATTTCAGTGAAATAGGACAGCCACTCATGGTCTGTGAGCAGCTTTAGACTACTGACACTTAAGCCCCTTTTAGAAGACACACCACGCCATGGTGTGTCTTATGAACGCACAGCGGCGGCATGGAGATGCAGGAATTATACGGCAATGCCAGACTTGTTAATTACACCTTGGCACAACAGACGGTGGAGTCACAATCACATGCGAAGCTACTGCTGAGCGAAAATGAAAGTAAACACGGGAGTAAGTTTAGCTTTTTTAACAGAATCAGATGAGACGGTTAACTGGAGCAATGCAGAGCTCCAAGAGCTTCTGTCCGTCAGACCTGGACCTCA
This sequence comes from Nothobranchius furzeri, assembly GCF_043380555.1. Lineage (NCBI taxonomy): Eukaryota > Metazoa > Chordata > Actinopteri > Cyprinodontiformes > Nothobranchiidae > Nothobranchius > Nothobranchius furzeri. Next base: position 39,269,079 of record NC_091751.1, read on the forward strand.
TATCACCTGACAATTCACCGGGACCGTGGAGGACAGACACCTGTAGAAGCGGCTTTGATCGTATTGAAAAGCATGTCCAAGTTAAACGGAAGTCCGTGGCTGAGCAGAGACCGGTCCAATATCCCTTTTATACCGCCATCGCGTGATCTTTTGTAAAAAGGACACGATTGCGACACATTGCCGCCACGGTCTGACCACTTACAGGTGCTGGCCAGTAAATTAGAATATCATCAAAAGGTTGAAAATATTTCAGTAATTCCATTCAAAACGTGAAACTTGTACATTATATTCATGCAATGCACACAGACCAATGTATTTCCAATGTTCATTACATTTAAATTTGATATTCATAAGTGAAAACTAATGAAAACTCCAAATTTGGTATCTCAAAAAATTAGAATATTCTGAAAAGGCTGAATATAGAAGACACCTGCTGCCACTCTAATCAGCTGATTTACTCAAAACACCTGCAAAGGCCTTTAAAAGGTCCCTCAGTCTTGTTTTGAAGGCACCACAATCATGGGGAAGACTTCTGACTTAACAGCTGTCCAAAAGACAATCATTGACACCTTGCACAAGGAGGGCAAGACACAAAAGGTGATTGCTAAAGAAGCTGGCTGTTCGCAGAGCTCTGTGTCCAAGCACATTAACAGACAGGCGAAGGGACGGAAAAAATGTGGTAGAAAAAAGTGTACAAGCTCTAGGGATAACCGCACCCTGCAGAGAATTGTGACGACAAACCCATTCAAAAATGTGGGGGAGATCCACAAAGAGTGGACTGCAGCTGGAGTCAGCGCTTCAAGAACCACCACGAGGAGACTCATGAAAGACATGGGATTCAGGTGTCGCATTCCGTGTGTCAAGCCACTCTTGAACAAGAAACAGCGCAAGAAGCGTCTCGCCTGGGCCAAGGACAAAAAGGACTGGACTGATGCTGAGTGGTCCAAAGTTATGTTTTCTGATGAAAGCAAGTTCTGCATTTCCTTTGGAAATCAAGGACCCAGAGTCTGGAGGAAGAGCGGAGAAGCACAGAATCCACGTTGCATGAGGTCCAGTGTAAAGTTTCCACCGTCAGTGATGGTGTGGGGTGCCATGTCATCTGCCGGTGTTGGCCCACTCTGTTTCCTGAGGTCCAGGGTCAATGCAGCCGTCTACCAGGAAGTTTTAGAGCACTTCATGCTTCCTGCTGCTGACCAACTTTATGGGGATGCAGACTTCACCTTTCAACAGGACTTGGCACCTGCACACAGTGCCAAAACCACCAGCACCTGGTTCAAGGACCATGGTATCCCTGTCCTTGATTGGCCAGCAAACTCGCCTGACCTTAACCCCATAGAAAATCTATGGGGTATTGTGAAGCGGAGGATGCAATACGCTAGACCCAACAATGCAGAGGAGCTGAAGACGACTATCAGAGCAACCTGGGCTCTCATAACACCTGAGCAGTGCCACAGACTGATCGAGTCCATGCCACGCCGCATTACTGCAGTTATTGAGGCAAAAGGAGCCCCGACTAAGTATTGAGTGCTATACATGCACATTCTTTTCATGTTCATTCTTTTCAGTTGGCCAACATTAGAGAAACAAACATTTTTTCATTGGCCTTTAGAATATTCTAATTTTCTGAGATACCAGATTTGATGTTTTCATTGGTTGTCACCTATAAATATCAAAATTAAACGTAATAAACATCGGAAATACATTGGTCTGTGTGCATTGCATGAATATAATGTACAAGTTTCACGTTTTGAATGGAATTACTGAAATATTTTCAACCTTTTGATGATATTCTAATTTACTGGCCAGCACCTGTATAAACCACCCAAGGCTCCCTGATGCAGTCTCAGTGTTGTGGACAATTGGCTTTATAACGATAGACAGAAAGTGTTCCCTAGTGGCTGTTTGCAGTTTGGTCTGATTTCAGCCTGGATTTCTGATGGTTGGTTCAGGTGTCATTCAGACATCTGTTCATGCTTCAGGCTCCTCTGGGGAAAACATTTTTCACGTTTTTAAGTTGTGTCACCAGAATATTCTGGACCGAATACAAAGTTAGATAAATATTAGCACTTTTTTCTTCACAGATGTCCTTACAAGTACCAAGAGTGAAAGTTCACTACCTGCAATAATTTACCAATTAATTAATTATAATTAATTAAGCAAGAACGTAAGTGTAACATTCAACTTGTTGATTGTCAGTGTGTTTGTCCAGTTTTACGAGAGGATGACTGATCTACAAGGTGAAGACAGACATTAGATTGTGATCCGAGCTATTTAAAGTCTCCTTGTTTTCAAATACTGTATACTGAGAAAGTCTTCCTGGAGATTAATGGCATCTCCTGAATTTTAAAACATCTTCTCTAAAACGAAAGAAAATAAAACCAGAATCCTAAGATGTGGGTTCTTTGCCATCAAAGGAGATAAAGCAAAATGAGACGAGATCAAAGTTTTGCATTTTGAGAAACAAACTGGAAGTTGAAAAGACTTCTCAGCATTTCAGACTCAAAGGACCTCGGTTCATCTCTCCGCTGGCTTGGATCCACATCTTATTCTGGTCCTGGCAATAGGCCAGGATTGCCTCGGAATATTGAACAATTTCCATCCATCTCATTTGGAGTTAAGTACCTTGTCATCTATAAGGACTCTGGCTTTGAGAATGCAGGGAGTTCCTGTGGTGTAAACCCTGCTGACTAATAGTGATGAATGTATTTCCATGTGTAAACACTCAGACTCACACTAACATTTTATTATTATACATTTTTATCTTAACTCTTATCTTGAATCGGCTTGGGGAAGTTGAATTGCTGTGAAGAGCTGCATTAAGGCCCAGCACTGTTGTCTTGCAGCTAGCAGGTAGCAGGTTAAAATCCTGGCCGTGGCCTTTCTGCATGCATGAACTACCTCTGCATTTGTGGGTTTTCCTCTGGTGCTCTGGTTTCCTCCCACAGACCAAAGAAATACATGTGAGGTTAGTTAGTGAGTCAACATTGTCCCTAAGTGTAAGTCAGAGTACCTGGGTGTTTCTCAATGCCAAGGAACCTTGTCTTGATGTCTTGGCCCCGCCCCGGTTGCCTATGAGATACGTCATTGGGAGCCGCCAAGACGTGTTCCAATGTTCATGTTCTACCAAGGCGTGTGCTCTCCGTTTGTTAGCCGTTTAGCTAGCTGAGCGAGGATACATTACCGATAAATTACCGTACTTCTACAGATTAAAACTGTTAATGTTACTGGGGACGCTCTTTTGGCACAGATTAGTGACATCACTCACTCACTGCCGAAGCAGTCATGATATGCTGACGTCTGTGCAAAGTCCTGAAAGGGATTCCTTTGTATGGATTTGTTTCTCTAATTGTTGCTCCTCTATATTACAATTTTATTGTGCTTATTTTTTATTTTTGCACCAAGTACCGCAGCAAATTCCTAATGTTGTGAAGCTGCTCACACATATGGCAACAAACCATTCTGATTCTGAGACACAACAGCTGAGAGGACTGGGCCATGGTTTCTCTCGGTCAAATTTCCCCCTCCCAGAAATTACCCTGAAATTCTGACAATGGAAACGCACCTGAAGGTATCCAGTGTCTTTTTTCCTGTCACTATAGGCACCAGCTCCCTGTGACCGATCTCGGGAATAAGTTAGTAAGATGAGTAAGTGAGGGTATCTGTAAAATCATGAATACGTGGACGCTGGTCACATATTGCTATTGACTTTGTTTGTGGGTTACCCCCCTCACATGGATTTAACACCATCCTCACAATAGTGGACAGGCTTTCTAAAGCCTGCCACCTAGTGCCATTAAAGGCGCTTCCCACCTCCACAGTCACAGCCCAGCTCCTGATCAAGCATGTTTTCCGCCTCCATGGGATACCGACCGAGATTCTCTCAGACCGTGGCCCCCAGTTCGTATCCCGGGTGTGGAGGGAGTTTGCCACCGCTTTAGGGGCCCGGGTGGCTTTAACTTCTGGCTTTCATCCCCAGACCAACGGCCAGTGCGAGAGAATGAATCAGGAGCTGGGAGCCATGCTACGCTGCATCTGCTCTACCAACCAGTCTTCCTGGAGTGGCCAACTGGCTTGGGTCGAATACGCCCACAATAGCCACGTCTCCTCCGCCACAGGTCAGTCCCCGTTTGAGTCCTCTCTTGGATATCAGCCGTCTCTGTTTCCACTCCAGACAGACTCCATCAGCACTACTCCCCAGTTTCTTCGCCGGGCTCGTCGTGCATGGGTGGCTACTAGGTCAGCCCTTCAATGTACCGCAGAAAGGAATCAGCGGTTGGCTGATCGTCACCGTCGCCCAGCACCAGCCTACGTCCCCGGACAGATGGTTTGGCTTTCCTCGAGAGATGTGCCCTTGAAAGCCACGTCTAGAAAGCTCGCCCCGAGGTACCTGGGTCCTTTTAAGGTGGTTGCCATTCAGAGTCCACTGACCATATGCCTGGACCTTCCACCGTCTCTCCGGATCCACCCAGTTTTCCATGTCTCCCTGGTCAAGCCTGTGGTCTCCAGTCCCCTGTGCCCGGCTCCGGCTCCTCCTCCTCCTGCTCAGTTCTACAAGGGGGGGTTGTTTTACAAGGTTCGGCGCATCCTTGACTCCCGTCCCCGTGGTCGTGGGGTTCAGTACTTGGTCGACTGGGACGGTTATGGCCCGGAGGAACGGTCCTGGACTCCCCGTTCCTACATAGAGGATCTTTCTCTCATAACCGACTTTGAGGCATCCAAGACCGCTGCTGGGACGCCAGGGGGCGTCCGTTGAGGGAGGGGCACTGTGATGTTCCTGAGCCGAGGTGAGTGACATCACCCCCATCTCACTCCATCTGACTGATTTTCCACAGGTGACAGCAGAGGGGGCCGCAGCTGCAGAACATCTCCAATCAGGGACGCGGGTATAAAAGGAGGATGGTGACACCTCATTACTCCGGATGATTGCTCCTGTATAGGTAGTCCCAGCCACTCGCTCTTGTTTTGTGAACTCGTCACTCGAATATAGGATATTTTGGATTATTGAACTTGGACCGCTCTGATTACTCTTTGGATTACCCTGAAATCTGGATGTTGTTTGTTCTCTCCAGAATCTCATTCAACCTGCCTCAACTTGCTGTTTTACTGACTGGACATTCACACCACGTCCCATCCTCCTCCGCTGTGCCTGGTTGGATCCCTTCCGCTGTCTAACCTGTTTCCTGATCACCCCTGGACTGACTTGAGCTCACCTCGGCTTCCTCACCTCGTTCTCCCCGAACGTTTATGGACTCAAGCTACTGCTCATCCTCTCCACAGGACTTCCCTGTGCACCTTTTGTTCCAGTTAATAAATAAAGACTTTAATTTCATCCTACCTGCTCGTCGAGTCAGATTACTGCATGTCTTGGGTTAAGCACATACCACGAGACATGACACATGCGGACGGTCGGACGAGGAAAAACATGGCGGACTGGCAAGAACTAGTATGGCAGAGGTTCGTAAATACAGACATTTGTATGATTCAGCTCTCAAAGATCGCCGTGATCAACATGTTGTTAATAATTCTTGGAGAGAAATAGCTCGCACTGTCGGAAAAGACGAGGACGCTGTTAAATAATGCTGGAATGCCATGTTGTAAATAACAGTAATTTCGACTTCTACTATGGTGTTTTGTTGGATGCATGCTGTAGAGCTCCATGCTGCCCCGTTCAGTTTGGGAGAAAATTGGCTCACCGCAGAGACAAGCCGCATGAACCATAAACGCTGCGAGTTGTGAAGTGCGTTCCATCCGCGAGTCGCATCACAAAGCGGAAAGTGAATGTGTCAGGCGTAAACCAAGCTTTAGTGTAAATTGACTGATGAGTCATGCAACCAGGCTAAAGCTGAAAACGTGGGTGTGGTAAGACTCTGGTGCGGAGTAACTTCTCTAAGAAAACACACTAAAGCAATCAGGCTCTGAGTGTGTCGCATCTAAACATCTACATATCTAAAACTGTCTGGGCAGAAACAAATCTTTGGAAGCTCTGCTAAGATTCTACAATTTTCTGGAAATTGAGAAAAACATTCAAATCCGTCAGCATTATTTCACAATATTGTCTACCGCTAGTTGAATTATATTAAAACTATCTTTGATTCAGTCAAAATAATGATAGTAATAACAAATTAGATTCACTCAAAGAACTCCATATGGTAATGGTAAATGGCCTGTATTTGATATAGCACCTTCTAGAGTTCTGGGACCCCCAAGGTGCTTTACAACACAATCTGTAATTCACTCATCCCCACACTGATGGTGATGAGCTACATTGTAGCTGCCCAGGGGCGCACTGACAGAGGAGAGGCCACCATATACAGGCACCACCGGTCCCTCCAACAATCATCAGCAGGCAAGGTGGGTTAAGCATCTTACCCAAGAACTCAATGGGTGTTTCTCAATGCCAAGGAACCTTGCCTTGATGTCTTGGCCCTGCCCTGGTTGCCTAGGAGATACGTCATCAGGAGCCGCCAAGACATGTTCCAGTGTTCATGTTCTACCTAGGTGTGTTCTCTGTTTGTTAGCCGTTTAGCTAGCTGAGTAAGGATACACGGGAGGCGTCTTTTGGAATTCTAGGGTGACTAAGGAAGGTCCCGCCTTTCTCGCCTCTGATTGGCTAGATGGGCTCTACTACGATTGGCTGAAAATTTGCGGGGGCGGCAGACAACAGCGGCCTTCGTTTGCCTGAAAGCTAAGCAAGCAAAGCAACTGATGTGGATATCTGAGCAGAGGTAAACTTGTCTTTGTGAGAAAGTTAATATTGGCTTTTCAAAAAGCCACGTTAGCTAAATAGCGAGCTATTTAATCCACCAACAATAGATTTACAATGGATAGGAAGGAAATTCAAAGGGTTAAAAAAAAGAATATTAGGAGTCATATTCGAAGTCACATAAGTTATATTAAAGGTAAATAAGGAATGTAATGTTGGTGATTTTGATTTATTTATGAAAATGGGGCAGAAAATGTATTTTTTATTCAAAAGTTTCTATTGATATGCATTTTTTGTTTATCTTATTTCCTTTTTGAATTAATTAAATACTTAACAATGTAGTAGTGATGGTGGTGAGTGGAGCAGAAGTGGATATGTGTGTGTGAGTGTGTTTCTGAGACAGACAGACTGACAGAGAGGAAGAAATACTAACATTATGCTTAATTTACTTGAAAAGCAACTTCTGCCTGAGGGATACTGCCATTTCCTTTGCTCATACACACCACTGGAGAGGGGTTTTGAGACTGTTTTAAAGCTGTAACTTGCCACCAAAGAGGAGGCAGAGACATGTTTGGTGGACTTCCAGTGGCCCTCAAGAGTGACCTTAAGATTGGCAAAAACATATCCTAATACTGCGGATAGAGTTCGGTACAATCCCTACAGAGTAAGATTTACAAAAGTCACATTTCTTGTTGTAATAGTCCTGGACTATTTACAATAGTGTAGTCAGAGTTGTAATGAAACATTTATATGTTCAAAGGTGGACATGAGATGTCAACACAACACAATGAATACATGTGAGACTAAAAAAAACACACACTGTCCTGCTGGTGTCATCCTTGTGTTGAAAAATAACATCTTTAGTCAGAACAGGAAGTCCAGGTTAGCTATTGTAACGTGATGAAGGAGCCATTTCTACCCTCTAACAGCTGTTTCCTTTTGACACAGTGCCAGAGTGCATGAAACAGCCTCAAGGTCATGCAGTCGCTTCTAAACTGTTTACGTTCCAGCAATGAAGACAGAAGAATGAAGAATGAACTCTTTTCTTTTAATTAATCAAAGAACTCTATTTTAATAAAGCTAATCCATCTAAGTGTTAGTCAATATAATAAGATGTGACCGACCTGTGAAATTAAAATATTAATTACTTTATTATGATCTTAGAAAATAAGTCTGTGACTTTAAGGATTCCAACAGGACTCATTTCACGTAGTGTTAAAAAGACATAACACATTCTTTCACTGATCCAATCAGAACATTACAGATCTGACGGAGGCGTGCCTCTGACGGTGTTTGGTAATTTTCATTCGACAATAAACCATAACATCCGAGGTATAAAACTATGCCACATCAGCTCTAACGCCAGTTCAAAAGTGTTCTAGAGCAAGCGTCGGAGTGGCCAATCCGACCTTTAACTCTTCAACCGAAAGAACCACGACAAGCTGAAAAATCCAGTCGCTATAACAACCAGCAACAACAACAGCTCCTTTCAGAATAAAAGCGCCACCGACCCAGGCTGGGTCTGAACAGACGCCAATAAAAGAGTTGTGTGCCGGAGGTAACTCAAGACGGGTCTGGTCGGAACCGCGGCTTCTTCTACCGCTGGGCCTCAGCATTCCTGATCTTACCAGAGGACTTCCACAAGGCAGGTAGACCCGGCTTGATGGTGTCTAATGCGGTTCTGAAACTAACCCAAGCTTATTTCAAAACATCTTCAGTTCCCGTCAGAACTAATCGCTTCTTCGGATTTGCTGGATCTGATTTACATGACACGTCATCCATTCACCGTCTCATCCATTTTTAGTTACACTATACACTTAGTTTTGAAGTCAGCCTAGTTTAATTTGTTAGTAATATAATTCTTAAATTTTAAACTTGACTCTCTCTATTCTGTTGTCTCTGAGTGAATACATAACGGTTACACAATCTCTGCATTAAAAAGATCCAATCTTCTGGTTTAAATAACCCTAGATCCGTAAGGTGGATTTTATATTTACTATGGAATCCCACGCCTTACGGCTCATTAAATAAAATGTAAGAACCTCTCATTTCCCTTACACTATTTTGCACAACAGAATAGTAAAATTTAGAGATTAACATTATACATAATTTAATCCAGGTTACATATTTCCTATTCATATTTTATAGATCCAGTGATGGTCATATAGAGGGGTTATTGCTGTATGTGACCATCAAACACAACCACAACCACCTCCTTGCCTGTGCCAAGGCCTTGCAGCAGTGGGATATGTCCAGTGAGACTTTGGAGAAGCTGGAGAAACATTTTCAGAGTGGGAACTCACCCTTCTCAGCCCTGAACACTCTGAAATATGACCTTCAGGAGGAGCTAGGTGATTCGTATGCATTTGCCTCTGCAGATGGTTCTATCTTAGTAAATGGGTATGTACCACAAGATTTTAAGGTTGCTGTAATCAAACCTTCACTTAAGAAGCCTTCTCTGGATCCAGATGACCCAATGAATTATAGACCAATATCTAACCTTCCATTTTTATCCAAAGTCCTGGAGAAAATAGTGGCCATCCAAGTATGTGAGCATTTAAACACTAATGCTCTGTTTGAGGAATTTCAGTCTGGTTTTAGAGAGTATCACAGCACTGAAACTGCGTTAGTGAGAGTTACAAATGATATTCTCATGGCCTCAGATAAGAATCTTCTGTCTGTTCTAGTCTTGTTAGATCTCAGTGCTGCCTTTGACACAGTTGATCACAAAGTTCTTTTAGAAAGACTTGAACATGTTGTAGGGATCAAAGGAACAGCGTTAGGCTGGTTTAAATCCTACCTGTCTGACAGATTTCATTTTGTAAATGTACATGACAAATCGTCTTCATACTCCAGGGTTACTTGCAGAGTACCACAGTGTTCAGTGCTTGGACCAATTCTTTTTACTATATATATGCTCCCAATTGGTAATATCATTAGACAGCATGGGATAAACTTCCACTGTTATGCTGACGATACTCAGTTATATCTATCCATTAACCCTGATGAACCTAATCGGTTGGGTAGATTACAGGCTTGTCTTGAGGACATAAAAAATTGGATGACTCTAAACTTTTTGCTTTTAAATCAAGACAAGACGGAAGTTCTCATCTTTGGACCAGAAATCCAGAAAAGGAAATTGCTTAGCCAATCGCCTGACCTGAATGATATTACATTAATCTCTGAGAACAAAGTAAGGAACCTTGGTGTTATCTTTGACCAGGACATGTCATTCAAATCCCAGGTTTCACAAGTTTGTAGGATTTCCTTTTTCCACCTTCGGAATATTGCTAAGATTAGAAGCATACTTTCCAGGAGTGATGCTGAAAAACTTGTTCATGCATTTATTACATCAAGACTGGATTACTGTAATTCATTACTCTCAGTAAGTCCACAGAATGTAGTTAAAAGTCTTCAGCTTGTCCAAAATGCTGCAGCTAGAGTTCTGATGAGAATTAAAAAGAGAGATCATATCTCTCCTGTCTTAGCTTCCCTACATTGGCTACCTGTTAAATTCAGAATAGATTTTAAGATCCTTCTTCTCACATATAAAGCTCTTAATAATCAAGCTCCATCATACATCAGTGATCTGATTGTTCCATATGTTCCTAACCGAGCACTTCGCTCTCAGACTGCAGGTCTACTGGTGGTTCCCAGAATATCTAAAATTAGGATGGGAGGCAGATCTTTTAGTTATCAGGCTCCTCTCCTGTGGCAACAGCTCTCAGCTTTAGTCCGTGAGGCAGACACTTTGTCTACTTTTAAGAATAGGCTTAAAAGCTTTTTATTTGATAGGGCCTATGGTTAAAATCTGATGTTAGCCTAAATTTGGACAAGTGGGGGAGTACAGGGAGGTGGAGTGTACAGTTGGTAAGGACGGCTCTCCCTTGCCCTGACTCCAACATGCCTCCATCTAAATAGGATAGATTATCCAGAGTTATCTCTGTAGTTATGCTGCTATAGGCTTAGACTGCTGGAGGATACACTGACCACTTTTCACACTCTACTGCTTTCTTCTACAGTCTGCTCTTCAACTGTACTATTTTCTGCAATTTAAGCTGTTAACTTTATTTTCTCTGTAAGTGTTTTTCTCCCCAGAAGAAACTACAACGGCGTTCTGCTGAGCTCTGGTGGCCTCATGGGGGGGAGGGGGGCCATCGACTAGCACACTGCTGCTAACCACTAAAACATTCTCCCTCTCCTGATTAGGGCTGCAACAAACGATTATTTGGATAATCGATTAATCGGATGGGGTCTCGACACGATTAATCGATTAATCGGATTACATAGGGACATTTTTAAAAACTGCCAGGGAAACGTTATTTTTCTCCTTCCTTCACTTTATTAAACACAACATTATTAGAAAACAGTTCAATAGCAGAAAAACAACATGCCATCACCTAAATTGTCTTATAAGGCGTATAGACAGAGACCCTAAGCTACAACTATCTGTGACCTAAAATGCTTGGTCCAAATTAAACAGCTTAAAGAGCAAGTCAACCCCTACCAGAGTCTAACTCCACTCCCGCTTCATGTTTGAAAAATGCAACACATGCCTGGCAGACCGAGAGGGCGGAGCCGCTAACAAATACATACACACTTAGGCTCACGACAGCATTGTGACATCATAATGTACCAGTTTACATCATAGCATACTTCTTAGCCAATAGCGGTGGCAGATTTAAATTAAAATACAGTGCAGAGTTTTTACCTGACAACGGCACAACACTGCCAGTTTTAAGCAGAATATTTAAATTTTAACTAAGATGCACTGAAGTGCCAAATTATTGACAACACATGTCTGCAGCACGATTAGACACTCGTTTATTTAGTTTATCAGCAAAAAAAAGTTTATTTGGGGGTGACTTGCTCTTTAAGGGCAATTCTCATCTGTTTTGTTTGATCTCATCTGTAGACATTTATTATAATTGGGGATGTCAAACAACTAATTTTTAAATGTAATTAAACATAGGCTGTGAATTAATCAAAATTAATCACTATTTCCAAAAATGACTGAAAAATACCAAATAAAACAAAAGTAAATGAATGCCATCCTCCTTGCGATGATGCCCTGGGCAACTGCCATAAAGTCACATCAAGAAATGCTGCTGATCATTCCAATGATCCCAAATAGACTCACATTAGGCCACATGAAAGCAACTGAACCCAAAAATATATTAACCAGTATATAACTACACTCACACAACACGCCTGCAGCAACAGTTAGGACTCCTCCCTCCCTTTTAAAAGCATTTTCGCTTCTGAGGACATTGTGGTTATAAAGCCACATGCTAGTAGTCTGGCCCCGGTGTGATCAACCAGTTTCTGCGGGAATGTGACGGCGGAACTTACAATTTTATAGACTTTTTTTACGAGCTTAGGGCATGTCTAGCCTGTGTAATAATCTGGGGCTTGGGTGAATCACTTTTGAAAAGTTTTTAACTTACCCGGACACCGAGCTCTCTCCTTCCTCGCTGATGATTCTGACATGCTTGCGTTTAAGACGCTGCATCATCTCCGTAGTATCCCCGTGCCATGCTAAGTCTGACCTACAAACGTTGCATGTCTTCGCCTGATTTACCTGAAAATGCTCCCAAACTTTAGAAGTTTTAACTTTTTTGGGGTCTCGCTGCTTCTGCCATGTTCCTCTTACAAACACCTGCCGGCTCTCCACCGGTCTGCGCGCAACGGCGGGCGGGAGGGGAGGGGGCTTTTGGAAGAGTTGCGCAACACAACGAATGGATGACGCAATTCGTTGCCAACGCTTTTAGTAATCGATTTTCATCGAATTCATCGATTCGTTGTTGCAGCCCTACTCCTGATAATAACTTTTTGCTTTCCTTGACGTTGGATGTGCTAATACTAGTTTATCCGTTTAATTATAGATCCACTAGGATAAATACAATAAAATTTATCTTTCACCAAATAGAATATTTACTAAGACATCACAATATAACTATAGACACATTACTTGTCGTTGTGTGTGCGTGTGTGTGTGTGTGTGTGTGCGTGCGTGCGTGCGTGCGCGCGTGCGTGTGTGTGTGTGTGTGTGTGTGTGTGTGTGTCTGTGTCTGCTCTGTCTTCTCGATCCCCAGTGAGTCGTGGAGGATGGCTGCTTATACTGAGCCAGGATTCGCTGGAGGTTTCTTCCTGTTAAAAGGGAGTTTTCCTCTCCACTGTTGCTTTATGCTTGCTTAGTATGATGATTGCTGTATAGTCACTGACACTAGTCAGCAGCGCCGGCGCTCCGCACACACACACCACGCACAGCGCGTAGGGCACCACGCTGGGGAAGGGGCACCAAACGCAAGCTTATGAAAAATAATATATATATGATAAAGACAGATTTCAATTATAAGATGTGCAAAGCAAGTTAACAGCATGTTTACAGAGAGAAAACAATACAAAAAGGAAAGGAGATGGACCGTGTCCACTTTTCACTCTCTGTCCGGGACGTCCGGACTGGGGGTTCTTATATTGATGAAAATGTCCGGCTTTTCATCCAGGAGCAGGGATCGAATTATGGGGGAGCTGGATATCCTATACATCCAGGGGAGCCGGAAAAAAAGTTTTCTACCTATATTACATCATTTATGGACTCTTTTACGCAGAGAGCACAGAGAGCGACACAGCGCTTCGTTGTTGCGCAGCGATTCAGGCTGCTGCTTCCAGCGCACGGTCCATTCTCAAAGTGGCGCAACCAAAAAGCTATAATTAACACACGATCGTTCATGTCCACACATGTTCTCTACTTTCTGTCTTATTTGTGCCTGGCGCTCTGCTACTGCAGAGCTCATCACCTGTGCTGCGGTGATTTCACCTCACTGACGCAGCATCGAATCGCGCTCTCCACTTTGCGGTCAGGAGATCTTTGATCTGCTCAGAAGTAACTGATGAGGTGAAAAAGTAAGAATCCAGGCAGCAGATTTTCTGGAGAGTTTAGAGGAGATGCAGGAAGATGAGAGACAGACAGGACAGGAAAATAGTTCAATAAAAACAAGAAAACAAAACAAAGTGTTGAAAAGTAAAATGTAGGTAGATTTATCTCCACTACACGTTTTTACCGGTATAAAGCAATAAGTTACACACATGCAATATTTATACATCTGATACAATTCAGATCACCTTCAAAACTCAGTCACACTCCCAGGGCCGTTTCAAGACATTTTGGGGGGCCAAGGCAAAATGACCCCCCCCCCCCCCCCCCCCCCCCCCCCCACACACACACACACACACACACACACTAAATATCAGTCCTACTTTTTGGAAAATAATAAGCAGTTTGTGCATACAAGAGAATTAAAGAAAATTTAAGGTGAAGCGCTTGCACATACTGTGTTATTGTGTCGTTTTTTCTGTATGTGTGTGTGTTTGTGTGTGTGTGTGTGTGGGGGGGGGGGGGGGGGCACCACGAAGCCTTTGTGCTTAGGGCACCAAAATAGCTAGCAACAGCCCTGCTAGTCAGTGACTTGATGCAATTTGCTGGGTTCCTTATGTAGGAAACATTATTTCTGATTGGCTTAATGAACTGACCTGAATTGGAATGTTTATTATGTGAAGTGCCTTGAGATGACTCTTGTCGTGATTTGGCGCTATATAAATAAAATTGAATTGAATTGAATTGAATTGAATTGAATTGAATTGAATTGAATTGAATTGAATCTGCCCAGATGTCAACTCCTGCTATCGGTCAGTTTCATATTTGTATAATCCATAATGTTTGTTTAATCAAAATGTTTGTGAGTGGTAAGGAGTGAATGTGTGTTTAATGTTTATGGTTCTGATGGGTTGACAACAGAATAGAATAGAACAGAATACAGTAGACAGTGGGGAAATTCACTTGCTACAGCAGCACATGCACTTAGAAAAAAGGAAGAAGAGAAATAACAAGGTTACAGGTAGGCAATAAGTTATTATTGTAACCTTCAACCACCAAAAACAACAAATAAAAAGAAAACTTGTGCTTCCAGAACTATGCAGCATAAAGGACATACTGCATATGTATATACTACACCCCCACTCTAAATGTTTGTTAATTAATGCCTTTACAGATTATACTACACCATCTTCAAGAGTGAATATGGAGCACCATCAGGGGATTCCATGATTGAAGACCTCCAGGAACATCTGGAGCTTTACAACAATAAACAAAGTGACACATGTGCTCAGATGGAGTCCACCGCAGATGGGCCAACAATCATTGCGTTGTGCACTCCAGTCATGAAGAGGGTCCGCAGACTTGAGAGACACAGTGGAGAAATGATCTTCATGGATTCATCGGGTGTGTTACTACTGTCGTTCTATGTTTTTGATACCCATATGTTTTATTTGTTTCATGTTGTGAAAAGTTTTATATTATGTAGCTAGGTAAAAAGCTATTCACATGTTCAAAAAGACAGTTTTAAAAAATCTGAGAGGTCCTCCACATCAGTTAAACCAGGGGACACACACTTGAGTTTAAATACATGCTGAAAAATGAACCATTCATGTTTGTCAGGAAACTGTGACCACATGAACAGCAGGATATTCCTCCTGCTGACCCATTCAGCTGCTGGTGGGTTACCACTGGGAGTCATGGTCACAACATCTGAATCCCAAAACACCATTGCATCAGGACTCAAACTGCTGCAGATTATTCTACCTGGGGATGCTTTTTATGGAAGAGGAGCGCTAGGACCAAAGGTTGTCATGACGAACGACTGCAAGGCCCTGCGTAAGGCACTAAAAATTATGTTTCCTCAGACCACTCCCCTCCTCTGTCTTTCACGTGCTGCAGGCCATGTGGAGATGGCTTAGGGACAGTTACCACGGGGTTTGTATCTGAAATTCAAATTTTTAATTTAAAATAAGTATTGATTTTGTTAAATGTCTATCATTGGTATAAAATCTACTTTTCTCTCATCATATGTCATTTCTTGAAGGTGTTAAACTACTGGTATGTATATAGACACTTCATTTAATATTTTCACCACAGGTGCCAAAAGGGGACCGGCAGTGGTTGCTGGTAATTATTCAAGAAACTGGTGTATGCTGTATCACCGGAGGAGCTGGAGACTTCCTACCAACAGGCTCTCCAGGACCCAGTGGTGCTGAAGCACCATCAGTACTGTCACACCCTGTCCTTTCTCCCCTTATGTTTTAGTCTGTCTCCGTTAATTGCTCCCACCTGCCTCTTGTTTTCCAATCACCCTAGCTCCCGCTCCTCGTGTATTTAAACCCATTCTGTTCTGTGTTTCATGTCGGATCATTGTTTCATTGTCTAGCGTGTCTCAATAATAAATAAGAGTAAGAAATCCTACCAGAATGCCTGTTTCCTCCCCGGTCTGGATCCTCGCCTTTCCTCGGCTTAATTCACCGGCACGCCTGACAAGTACCGGGACCACTTGACTACAGTGTTTGCCCGACGCAGGGACTGGGCAATCTGTCTATGCACTGGTCTTCCAACACGAGGAAACAACACAAACAATTTTGTTGAGAGTGCCATGAGGGTCTTGAAAGACAGCATCTTCCACAGGTAGTGATGAAAATTTGTATAATTTTAAATCTTTATTAATTCATATTCAGTACCATTCTGTTCTATATTGTTTTCCCTCCAGATTGAAGGCCTATAACATCACCCAACTGGTGGACTTCTACACCAGGCGACTTCTAGATGTAGTAAATGGGAGTGTAATGTGTAATGTGAAGTTCAACAGTGTATGCCCTGGCAGAATAGTCAAGGTGTGTATTCTTTTTGCAAATGTTAGGGTACAATGAAAACAGTAATTACTATCAATGAGTTAGGAACCCAGAAGCATTAGTGGTGGATTTTAACTCTATTAATGGATCCTTAGGGTTGCAATTCTCCATTCTTTCTAAAAAATGAAGATTGCTCACTTTTTTCGTGCTATATACACAATTAAAAAGTAAAAGTCTCGTTATATATTTATATTGAAACTAATATGTATAAATATAACGTTATCTCCCGTGTCATTACATGACCGCTGTGGAAGCCGTGGTCACGTCATGCAAGTCTGTTCCATTTAACTGTTTTCTTTGACCAAGGAAGGACAGTGTCCTCGTAAGCAAGGCGCCTAGCCTCGCAAGACATCGCCTCGCAAGGCCAGGCACCTTGACATTGAGAAACACCAACTGACAGCGACAGACTGAGCGGGGCTCGAACCTGCAACCTTCCAATTGCGTGGCAAGCATTTACCTCCTGTGCCACCATCACCCACATGGCTCCACTTTGTTGGTTTGGGCTTTTTAAATATCAAAGTTTAGGGAACAAAATCTGGTAAATATAATCCATTATTGGGTTCAAAAGTTTTTATCAAAACTGGAGAAAATCTAACAGGTATTAATATAAATAAAGCAGAAGCAGCTTCAAACAAGTTCACATAACCTAAAACATCTGCAGACAAAAGCAAATAAGTTTGCATAAAGAATAGATGAAAAAGAAGAGTAAATGGACACCAGAAGGAAATAAAAAAGGAGAAAAATAAAGAGAATTGTGCTGTAAAATAAAAAAAATTACAGTCTAGAAAAAGAAAGAAATGTTGGATAAAAACAAAATCTGAGGGCTGGTTTCAACAAGCAAGAGTCATGAGGAGAGAGGAGTTAGCAGAGCGAGTGACATTTTAGTGATGCTGAGAAAATTTTATTTAAGGAGGTGGAACAGAAGTGAGAAATATGAAGAAACACAACTCTAGCTGCATTCAGGCAGCTTCCCCCAGATTAACCTCTCATTTGTTAATCTGCTGAGGCTCCAGGATATACAAAAACCCCAAAGGACCAGGAGATCCACAACAAACTGACAGCGCTGATTCACATATAATCCAGATTAAATATTTACTTCAAGATCATGTTTGAAATTATGCAGTTTAGTGCAGAACAAACAACATAATTTAGCATTTTATTGTAAAAATAAAGTTTATGATCCACATTAATCTTTAAATTTGGATCCAGAGTCTGGTGGTTCTGTAACTAAGCGGCAAGCTAATCTGAACACAGACTACTCACTGAGTAAAAAACACGGGATTATGATGTAATAAAGTATCTAAATATTTTTAAAAGTTTCGTTAATTTAAATGAAATTTTTGTAAAACACAGCAAATAATTTACTGAAATTTTGATTTATGTTACATAGACATGATTTCTTAAGCCACACCCACTTAACTTTAAACAGTCATGGTATTTCCAGGCAACAAAAAAATGATTTTAATTAAAAAATATATATAATATTTGAACATGGTAACCATGTAGAAAAAGGCAGTCTGAGGCATACTTTGATTTGTTCCCATTTGTTTCCATGAAGGGGGCGGTGCTTAAACACACCTCCACTGTGTGGCAAAAACAGATCTTCCATGTCTTTAACATTAAAGAGCAAGTCAATCACCTATCTGCACTACGACAGTAAATGACAGCACACCCCATCCACCCCTCACCACCGGTCTTGTGTTGCTTTTCTAACTGCATTGTTGGTTCTTTTTTAAAACAGAAAAGGTTTCTTTTTTACCATGCTGCTGACAGTTTTGTTCGCGGCTGCGAACTTCCTCAGAGCTGACACTGATAAACGGAGTAGGAAGTGACGCCACCATCAGCGTCAGCTCTGAGGGAGTTCGCAGCCGCGAATGAAACTGTCAGCAGCATGGTAAAAAAGAAACCTTTTCTGTTTTAAATAAGAACCAACAATGCAGTGACTACACATGTCAACAGCACTGTTAATCATAATTTTATTTTGATCAGAAGTAAACAAAAATAGATAAACTGTTAATTATAGTATTTAAATTTCTAAATCTGTCCAAAGATCGGTTTCAGCAAGTTAGAGCTGTAAAAACATTCCTGGTCCTCAAAGCAGGTCGACAAAAACACTTTGGTTTCATAAAATTAACAAATGAATAGCAGCAAAAACATGTGCTCATGCAGTTTTTCTTTTTAAAAGTCACATATAGAAGTGTATGATTTTATCTTGTAGTTGAGACTTCTAAAAGATAATGTCATGCGTGTAGATTTGTGCTGACGCTGCGTTAGATTTGTTTAAATCTATAGAATAAATGGTCTATTCTAGTTTTATGTGATTAAAGTGATTTTTCCACATGAGGCACAAACGTTTAAGAAAAAACAGCAAATGCATTGCTTTTTTAACAGCAAGTGCTGAAAACATCAGGTGTTAAATGTCTGAAATGAAACTGTAAGTGCATAAAAGTGTCGACTTGTTCAATCCAGATTAATGACACAGTGGTGTGTGTGTGTGTGTGTGTGTGTGTGTGTGTGTGTGTGTGTGTGTGTGTGTGTGCGTCTGCGTGTGCGTGATACTCAGAATAAAGCACAGATCCTTCAACACAAGCAGATTAGTTTTTATGAACAAATAAACCTTCAGTCACTGACAGGAGGCTTTTAGAGTGAGGGGAGAGGAGGGAGAGGGAAAAAAGAGAAGATGGACACGAGGCGAGGATGAAAGGAGAGAAATAAAGAAGATAAGTTGTTTGCTGTTCTTTTTAAACACATTCAAAACTACGTCATTTTTAGCTCTCTGCTTCTCTGTCCTCCCTTCATGGTGTCCTGCTCCTCTTTCAGGCTGAGGAGGAGAACAGCTCTGCTCTACTTAAGATTCCCACAGTTTCCTGCAGACTGATGCTGAGGTCCTCAAACCAGCCACCTCTGCTCCAACCCCAAACCCCCACCCTGCTCTCAGAGGCTTAAACTCAGGATGCTCACCTCACTGCAGTGAGCACCAAATTTACCAGAAAGCAAACAGAAACCCTGACTTCTGGAGACTCATATCTGACACCTTCCATCTGAATCTCTGCAGCAGAAACCTTCAATGCGCAGAAGAAAATCTCCTCTTAGTTGCAGCCGTTATTATGACTGATGATAAATATAAAGTGAGTTAAAAGTTGATGTGAAAATCTGCAGGAAAAAGACGAAATTCATCAACTAACTCCTTGATGCGCAACTACGCGCAAAAACCACCGCATTAGAAAAAACCTGTTAAACGTTTTCACGTAAAAGCAAACATGAGATTCCGGTGAAGCCAAACAACATGGACCGTTGTGTGCAGACGGAGCATCGCGATCCGGTGCTGCGCCGACCGGACTCGGTGCGTCTCCAGCGGGAAAAGTGAGAAAAGCGCACCGGCGGCTCACCTTCTGCGGCTGTCCCGCTCAGCCCGGAGAGCAGCAGGGTGACCAAAGCGGTGATCCGAGCGGCTCCGGTAGTCCGTAGATCCATGGTGAGACGGGGAAAGGCTGCAGGGAAACACGGTGGAGATGCTGGACCTCTCTGCTCCAGCTCCGAGAGAGGTCTCTTCAAATCCAGCTGGGGGGGGGGGGTCCCGGGGGTGGGGGGGGGGGGGGGGGGGGGGGGGGGGGGGTCGGGGGTCTGTGCACCTCCTCCTCTGAGCCAACCATCACCTTCATCCTGCATCAGAAAAACTGTTTAAAATTTGTGATTGGCTGAACTGCGTACATTAATTATAAAAATACACATTTCTGGTTTAAATTTGAACACAGCGGTTCCAGAAAGATGGAGGTCACTGCTTTCCACTTTTTAAACATTTATAATGGAGTTGGGGGCAACTAAAGCTTTGTGATTAATTACTAACAAAACAAATATGAAGAATTAAGACAAGACTATAGCCATAAATATATGTATTTATTTTTCATTTCTAATTTTTGGACAATTAATCTAAGGACAGTTTACACAAAACATGGTCCAATTCACATAAAATTAGATAATTCTATAGCATATTCAAATAAATCCAAACCATAAGACTATTTAACCCATGGTTTACAACATCATCCAGGACGGTAATAGTCAACATTTCCCTCCTTTTCTAGTGTGTGCATTATGACTAATCTGGCAGATTTCCTTGTCTATCCACACTCAACCACTAGGTGGCAGTGCAGGAGGGACAGTTGATTCCACTGGGTGGCTTATGTGAAAGTACACCATCCATATCATAAGTCTATAAGAAAACCGCTGTCCGCCTACAGAAATGTGGGTTGAAAGTGCAAACTCAGTGCCCTGATTTTCCATCCTGACATAATTCCTCCTCCTGAGATGGTGGGAAACCATGGGAAGATGGACACAAATACAAGTTTGTTCTCCAGGAAACCAGCAGCGGATCAAATAACTTCAATGATTTAAAACAACAGCTAAGGTTGCTCATTTAATTGTGTTACGTGCCGTGCCCCCTTTTGGCCACAAGATGGCCTCAGTGGCCTTTGTCTCGCCTGTCTCCCGGTGCCCATCTATTCCAAATCATTGATCACTTGGCAGCAGTTAAAAGCTGCTCCCAGCCACCAGTTCGAAGAGAAGGTCCAAGGGTAGTGTAGACTGGTAACAGTCTATACTATTCTCTTCTCCTCTGTTCGCTTTTGGTACAACTCGGTTCACTCTCTAGTCTTCGGTTGGCTCACACTAGGAATTTGGATTTAGATTAATAGGATTTGACCATTTGGCTTATAGACTTTTGGACTGGCTTTGGACTTAGACCTTAGATCTCTCCTTTTGTATATATATAGATATTTATCATTCTCGGTTTTTTTCCCACCCCCTTATGGGGTGGCGTTTTCAGTTTCTCCTTTTTGAATAAAGTTCCCTTTGTTTTGTATATAGTATTGTTTTTTAGATTCTTTATAAATACTCCATTCATTTTGTAATAAAATTAATGTGTTTAAGCGACACGGCACATTGTTTATTATTAAATCCACGCGCTACTTTTATTACTCCCCTCCTAATCTCTCCTAGAGAGCCGGGGACGTAATAACGTGGGGGCTCGTCCGGGAATTTATCTTTATTTACCAACCTATCCCAACTATTTTAAGTGTGTGTAAAGATATTAACATTGTGTTGGTGTCCCTTAGAGTCGGAGCATGGCGACCTTTGACCTGCATGTGTTTGTGGCGGCTCCTTCGCGCCGGCTTCTGGAGAGTTGCCGCAAAGCCGATCTGCAGCAGGTTGCTGCCCAATTCAGTCTCCCCCTTCCGAAGCAGCTCACCAAGGCGGCTCTTCAACGACTGGTGGTGGATTTCTTAGAGACTCAGGGAATCCTACCTTCGCCTTCCACTCCTGTTCTGTCTCCACCGCCCTCGGATGAGGAAAAGGGCCGGCTCGTTCATAAGAGGGAGACCCTCGATTCAGCTCAGCCTTCTTCTGCTGAATGTTCATCTCAGGAATCTGACTCGTCTGGAGCAAGTCCTCTCCATTCTCCGCTCACCGACGCTCGTCTGAAGCTGCGTCTAGCTCGCTTGAAGATTGAAGCGGAGGAAAGGACTCTGGAAAAAAAACCTTCATCACGAAATAGAGCTCAAAAGAATGGACACTGAGGTTCGTCTTCAGGAAATCGCTCTGCAGATGAGGACTCTGGAAGCTGCTGCTGCCTCGAACCAGACGGCTGCCACCCGTCCTTCGCTTTTGTCTCCGTCACAGCATGAACTGTCCCGAGACGCCATGTCTCCTCTGACTGCCACTTCTGTACCGCCCGCATTTGATGTCTCCAAGTGTGTTTCGCTTCTTCCGCCCTTCTGAGAGACTGAAGTGGATGGGTATTTCCTTGCTTTCGAGCGGATTGCGGTGACTCTCCAGTGGCCTCGTGAAATTTGGTCGTTGCTTTTGCAGTGCAGGCTCTCAGTTAAGGCCCTTCAGTTAATTTCGGCTCTGTCTCTAACGGACAGTTCTAATTATGAGTGTGTAAAAGCCGCCATGTTAAATGCATATGAACTCGTTCCTGAGGCTTATCGGCAGCGCTTTCGTTCTGAGAAACCTCGGCCTAACCAGACTTATGTTGAATATGCTCATGAGAAATCGGTCCTCTTTGAAAAATGGTGTTCTGCCTCAGAGATAAACTCTTTGGGTGACTTAAAAGAACTAATTATGGTGGAGGAATTTAAAAGACATTTGCCTGAAAGGCTCGTTATGTATCTGAATGAACAGAAGGTCTCAGCTCTCTCTTCTGTGGCCCTGTTAGCAGATGAGTTTGCGCTAACACATCGGTCCTGGGAGTCAAGAGCTGACTCCGGTCGACGTAGGAGACCCTCTGACACCTCCTCTGACCCTAGTGACCTTCTGGAGTGTTTCTATTGTCACGAAGGATTGTTTTAAGGATTGTTTTCGTCTCCAGGGATGGACAGAGGGTAGAAACGGCCCTTAGGAGGTTGAGCACCAGGAAGGAGGTCCACAGCACAGTCGTAAGGACGGTGGGGGGCAGGTTCTTAGCACGAGCCTTGCTGAATACCGCAGCCAAGTCTGTATATTCGGGGGGGGACATTACAGATGTCAGGTGGTTCCAAAGGAGGCTGGCTAGACACAGGGCGAACAGTGGCAGCAGACAAACAATTCAATAAACAAAAAGGGCTCCACGTCAACACGCAGCCAGAAACCCAGTCAATATGGGTTTCTTTACCTTGCTAATGTTTCGTTTGCCGACTGCAAAACATCCTCAGAGCTAACGCCGATGGTGGCGTCACTTCCTACTCCATTTATCCGCAGCCAACAGAGGACGTTGTCGCTGTTCAAAGAAAAATACGGACAACAAGGAACAAAGGACTTCTGCCGTTTGGAACGTTTACATCAAACACGTGCAAGTCTTACCACCTTCGCTTCAATTTAAGATGCCGGGATGAAAACATCACACCAACAAGCCTACAGCTGAAAACACCGATCTGGACCAAGACAGCACAGAACATAGTGGAAAGAGCACAGGGAGCACTACTCAAAGATAGGATAAGAAACGTTGCAACCAAACAGAAGCAAGTGAAAAACGAATGGGAAAGAAGACACCTGGACTTAAAAGGGAATTACAAACTTGATGAAAAACGGAGGAACAAACTAAAGAACACATGATGGAAAAACAGAAAAAGATTTCATAAAAGTAAAAGAAAGACACATAAAGAAGTTAAACAAACTCATCAACAAGAAAAAGAGAAAAGAAATACAAGATAACACCACACAAAGCTCATAGGTATGTAACATTTCACAATACGAACTAACAGAAGCAGAAGAAAGCATATTAAAAAAAGGTTTAAATTTTGCAGTAACACCAAAAAAATACCATATGATGAATTTACTGTAGCAACAGAACTAGCATGTCAACAGATCACAGATGAGGGAAAGAAAGCAGATCTCAGAAATAATGTAGTTGAGATATTAAAGAACAGCAAAATTCAAAACAGCAATATAGAATAGAATAGAATAGAATTCAACTTTATTGTCATTGCACATGTATAGGTACAGGGCAACGAAATGCAGTTTGCATCCATCCAGAAGTGCTTTCGCCGTGATATAGATGTATTACAATATATATTAACAATAATATAGATTTGTAAGTATATTACAGAAATGGATCTATTACGTATGTTATAATGTACACGGTATGAAGTGTGTTATGAATATTCTATGACTATAAGTATGTACAGGCTGTAGTTAATACAAGCAGTCCATGAGTTTAACGTGGGTCATATGTCAGGAGGCAGAGTTCAGGAGTCTGACAGCTGTTGGGAAGAAACTGTTCCGGTACCTGGTGGTCTTAGACCGGAGGCTACTGTAGCGCCTCCCAGAGGGCAGCAGGGTGATCAGTGCATGTGATAGGTGAGTGTGGTCTCTGATGATTTTCCCTGCCCTTTTCAGACACCGCTTCCTGTAGATGTCCTTTATGGCAGGAAGTGGTGCACCGGCGATGCGCTGGGCAGTTTTCCCGACCCTCTGCAATGCCTTCTGGTCCAAGGCGGAGCAGTTCCCATACCAGACTGTTATACAGTTGGTCATGATGCTCTCGATGGCGCAGCGATAGAAGTTCACCAGGATGTCTGAGGACAGGTTGTTCTTCCTCAGAGTCCTCAAGAAGAAGCTGGTGAGCCTTCTTGACCAGCTTGGAGCAGTTGGTAGTCCAGGTGAGATCCTCGGAGATGTGGACTCCCAGGAACTTGAAGCTGCTCACACGCTCCACTGCCGTCTCCTTAATGTGGATGGGTGGATGTGGGTCAGCATTCCTCCTGTAGTCCACGATGAGCTCCTTAATCTTCTCAGTGTTGAGCAGCAGGTTGTTTGTGTCGCACCACTCAGTCAGACGGTCCACCTCCTCCCTGTAGGCGGTCTCATCGTCGTCACTGATGAGGCCAATCACCGTGGTGTCATCTGCAAACTTAATGATGGTGTTGGAACCATCAGCAGGTCTGCAGTCGTGGGTGAAAAGGGAGTAGAGGAAAGGGCTCATCACACAGCCTTACAAAAGAAGAACAATCAGCCATGACAGCTTTATCCAAAAATGAACAGATACTCATTCTACCGACAGACAAAGGAAGAACCACAGTAGTAATGGACAAAGAAAAATATAAACAACAGATGAAACAGATGTTAGAGGACAAAAATACATACAAAATACTTAAAAAAGACCCAACTGAAAAAAAATTAAGAAAAACATGAAAAAATTACTGAAGCCACTACAAAAGGCAAAATAACAGAAAAAATTTACAAACACTGGATTCCTATAGCAAACATAATACCAAGAATCTATGGAACTCCAAAAATACACAAACAAAACACCCCACTTAGACCAATAGTAGACAGCATAGACACACCAACATACAACATGGAAAAAGAAATCAGCAAAATCACCAGCCCGTTATTAGGTAACACAGATCAACATTGTAAAAATAGTATAGAACTGGCAAAAGAACTAAAAACGATTACGATAGAAGATAACGACATACTCATCTCACATGCTGTCACATCCCTGTTCACAAAAACACCAACCCAAAAAACCGTAGACATAGTAGTTAACAGAATCAGACAGGACAAAACTTTACACAAAAGAACAAACCTCACAGCAGATGAAATAGCACAACTGATAGGACTGGTGGCTAACTACACTGACTTCACATACGATGACACAATATACAAACAACTGGAAGGCTTCGCCATGGGTAACCCATTATCAGCCACCCTGTGCAAGTTTTTCATGGAAGACCTAGAACAAAAAGCCATAGCCAATGGACCCCCAAACTGCAAAATTAAAATATGGAAACGCATACGTAGATGACATACTGGAACCAAAAGGACAAACAGAAACACTAACACAACACTTGAATAACATTGACAACACAGGCAACATAAAGTTCACTTATGAGTCAGAAACAGAAGGCAGTATAGCATTTATGGACATGAAAATCACCAGGCAGACCGACGGGACCCTAAACATAAACACATACAGGAACCCAACACACACAGACCAATATCTATTATGGACATCAGAACACCCCGCCATACACAAAATGTCAGTAATCAGAACATTATATCACAGAGCAAACATGGTAACAGAAGAAAGAAGCCGCAAACAAGAGGACAAACACATACAATACGCTTTAAAGACCTGCGGATACCCAACATGGGCAATAAACAAAGGAAAACAACAAACAACAACAGAAAGAAAAGAACAACCAAAGCAAAGATCCAGAAACCCAGAAAGACAAGAACCAAAACCAGTGATAACCTTACCATACATCAAAGGCATAACAGAAAAAATAAGAGCAACAACAAAAAAACACAACATAAACACACCAACAAAACCATACACAACAGTTAGAAACAGACTAGTACACCCAAAAAACAAGATACCAGTTGGACTTAAATGTGGAGTTGTTTACGAAATCCCATGCAAACGCTGCAATAAAACATACATAGGAGAAACCGGACGCCAACTCAGCACACGAACAACAGAACATAGAAAGGAGTGTGAGAAAGAAACATTTCGAAAACACACAAGAGCAGCAAAACAAGAAGCAGAAAGCACAATAAAGAACTCAGCCGTAACAGATCACTGCACACGAGAAAACCGTGTAATGGAAGTGGGCAACACAAGGATCATAAACACTGAACAACAGAAATACAAAAGATGGATAAAGGAATCTATAGAGATAAGGAGACGTGGATGCGGGACTATGAACAGAGAAGATGGGGTCTACACATTGGATCGTTCATGGGACTTCATCATCGGAGAGGGGAGAGCGGGCAGCAGAGGGCAACAACGTCCTCTGCTGCCCGCGGATAAATGGAGTAGGAGGTGACGCCACCATCAGCGTCAGCCCTAAGGATAGTTTATATAGGTAGGTTATCAAAAAGTGGTCTGAGAGGACTGGATTATGTGGAAATATTGTTATTTCCTCACACTTTATGCCATAAGTCAGCACAAGGTCTAATGTACGATGACAAGAGTGGGTGGAGCTATGTATTCTTTGGGTAAAACCAATTGAGTCTAAGATATTACTAAAGGCTACATTGAGGCTATCATTTTCAATGTCCACATGAATATTAAAATCCCCCACTACAATGACCTTATCAGTATTTAGCACCAAATCAGATAAAAAATCAGAGATCTGATCCAAAAACTCAGAGTAAGGGCCTGGTGGATGATATAAAACTACAAACAAGAGTGGTTTTACAGTTTTGCAATCTGGATTAGGAAAACTAAGAATAAGATGTTCAAAAGAACTGTAAGTATTAATTGGAAAGGGATTTATTTATAGGTCTGAATGAAAAACGGTTGCTATTCCTCCTCCTCGCCCTGTACTTCGAGCAATATGATGATTTAAACAATTAGAAGGAGTCGACTCATTTAAACTAACATAGTCCTCTTGCTGCAGCCAGGATTATGTGAGAGACCAAAGAAATATGATTATCACAAATCAAGTCATTAACTAACAAAGTCTTAGAAAAAATAGATCTAATGTTCAATAACCTACATAGAGAGAGATTAGACACACAGGGAGATTAGATTGTCCACCTGGAGCTCCTGGAGACTGAAGATCTGACGGAGTCGGACCAGCTCAGCTCGGAGACCGGCGAGCTCTGTTGGATGGGCTGCGGGCTCGGTCCTTTGGCCTGGAGACGAGGGAGCTGCTGACTGAACCAGAGGCAGGGCAGCTGGCTAGACAGAAACCTTCTCCTGGAGATACGGGGAGGATAGGGTGTCCAGCTGGAACTCCTGGAGGCTGATGAGTTGACGGAGCCGGCCAAGCTCCGCTTGGAGGACGGCGAGCTCCGTCTGATGGGCTGTAGGCTTGGTCCCTCCGCCTGCAGATGAAGGAGGTGCTGACTGGACCGGAGACGGGGCCGCTGATCTGACTGGGGGCGGGTCCAAGCTGGCGTGCCGAGCCGGGGTAGCGGTGAGCCCGTGGTTTCGTCCTGGCACAGGGGGTGATGGTGGGGCCTGGCATCCTTCCCAACACCGTGGGCCAACACCGGGGGAGCACACAGCCAGTCTGGTGCCCACATAGCAGGAGCGGTCTAGCTGCGTCTCCCAGCCCAACCCCCCATTTGGCTCCGGGAGGGTGGAGAGGATCGCAGAGGCCGGGGTTCTGCGGCGGCGTCTGTGGCGAGGCGACGCCGGAGGAGGAGAAGCCGGCCAGTGGTTCGGGTTGAGCCATTGAAGCAGGTACTCCCAGGGGACAACCTCCCCGCTGGTTCCTTTAGGAGGTCGGTTCATTCTGTCACAGCATGTGGGCGAGGTGAGCGGAGGCAAGGATCCACATGCGGGTGAAGAAGGCAGGCAGGCAGACAGACAGGAACGTTTAGCAAGGTGTCATATAAAACACGCTGGACACAGAAACACTGAACCGACAAAACATACAGAACTGAGAGGGTTTAAATACATGCGGGCTGTGAGCTTGGGTGATTGGAAAATGAGAGGCTGGTGGGAGCAATTAACAGGGACACATGACAGAACAGAATGGGGAGTCAGGACAGGGTGTGACAGTCAGCATCAGAACTCGTGAAGTTGTCTGACCACGGTCCTCCGGAGGTCTTCAGCACCGGCGAAGGAGGTGCTGGTTCAGCTTCGCTGGACGAGAAGGATCTCTGTGAGCTCCTCATCAAAATGAAGGAAATGGAGTTATGTGAGATGATGGAAGATGCTCCACCGGTCCAGAGGGGTAAGTGGGTCTAGATGACAATTCCTATACCAATCAAATATTTATAACTACCAGTCAAATATCTTATCAGAGAATTAAAAGAGTGAAACCAAATTAATTTATTATTGAAATGACACATTTAATTATTTCACGCAGGTTAAGACCAAGCCCCCACAATGCGGCTCAAAAACTGAGGCCAACCCGGAAGTAAGAAAAATTGCAGTTCCACCCTCATCCGCTGGGGGCTGGTGTCAGAAGCGAGCTAATCCTCATTGACTCCCATGTTAAAAATACCAATTTCACAGCAGAAATAAACAGTTTACAGCCTGGTACCAAAACATGATTTTTGTTAAAATTATTTAGTTTACACTCATGACAACTCTGAGGGGGGTGATTTTTTTTCTCACTCTTCTGTTTAAGTGTATTAAAAGCCTAAAATTCTGTATAATTAATGAGCATCAGACCCACGTGACCACAGAGCTAGCTCCGTGGAAAGGCCTCAGTAGAGCCTCGGTCTCACCTGAAAACTGCTCCGGGATTTTGAGTCTCTGTGTTTGTGTATTCTTTTTTGGATATTATTTGTGCAATTGTTGGACAAAATGACTTGCTGTGGTATTAATTGCACTAATAGAGCGTCCAAGGAGTCTCCACTTCATTTTTGTCGGTAAGTAAAATTATATTTATGTATTTTAGGTCACTGCCGAGCTGAGCTTAGATTTTAACATGTACTGTTTAACCATGAAATTTAAATGTAATAGGGTAAAACCCAATGCATTTAACACAATTCTGCACTTTAGAAAATGGGTTGAAATATAACATGTTGGTGGAGCTGGGTTCCGACTATCGGCTTGTGGAGCTCTCGGAGGACCTCTGTTTTCCACCCGTTCTCCCCTCCCCGCAGCTCGGCGCATCTCTGTCTGATCGCGGCTTCTGTCTGCTGTGCAGGCTGCCGGCTTGTGGAGCTCTGGGATGGAAACCTTTTCACCCGGTTCTCCCCTGTGGCAGCTCTGCGCCTCTCAGATCACAGCGGCGCTTGTCTGCTGCGCGGGCTGCTGGCTTGTGGAGCTCTGGGATGGAAACCTTTCCACCCGGTTCTCCACAGCGGCAGCTCTGCGCCTCTCAGATCGCAGCGGTGCTTGTCTGCTGTGCGGCTGCCGGCTTGTGGAGGTCTCCAAGACCTCTGTGTTCCACCCGGTTTTACCCAGCGGTCAGCCCGGCGTATCTCTGACTCAGAAGCTCTGGTGTTGTACACAGTTAACTCCGGTTGTAGCTAGGTTGCAACCTCCGTTCGCTTAGCTCCCACCTTGTCACGGTCTGAGGTGTATTCCTGCTGTCACTCCCTGTCTTTGAGTTTTCCCTCTGCAGGTGGGCGTGTCTGGAGGTTGACCAAGCTGCAGCAGATCTGCTCATCAGCTGGCTAGGGGTATTTAAGCAGCTGAGAGACTTCTACACTTCGCTGGATGATTACTCTACCTGGGTACCTTCTAACAGCCGCTTGTATATCTTATTCAAGCTCTTATGACCTTTTGAGTAGTGATGATGATGTGAAGCCTTTTGAACCAACAAAGCTTTACAATCCAATTGTATTGAAAAAAGGTTCAAGGTTCAATGCTTCAAAACTCTGGGAGGACATCTGCTGGTTAATGTTTGTATTTCATTGTATTGTCAGCCAATTCTACTGAAAATGAGTGGTGTATTGAACTTTATGGACAAATAAAGCATTAAAAAGCTTCCTCAGGGTCATATAATAAAAGTATCTTGAATTTGAACATTACATTAAATATACTAAAATTGCTTTTCTTGGTGTGAATACTTGAAATGAAACAATGTTTATTTTTATGGGATACGTGATGAAATATATCTAATTTACACATATTAACATTCTCTACATATTCAAATATTTTACTTTTCACATTTCTATTGGATTATTAGGCAGGAATAATTAGCTCAATTTATGTATCTTTTTTAGAAATAGAGTAACAAAATGAAGATTAGAAAATTCACATAAGGATAGGACATACTAAATTCCATTACACGTACAACGAAACTGAAAAGCTCATCAACTATTATATTAATTACCAATAAAAGAAGAAAAATCATACCAAACTAGACTTTAATTTAAAATGACAGACGGTCTAAAAGATATAGCCCTACAATATGCACCAAGTATTACTACTATAAAGGTAATTTACTAGACTAGACCAAATACATTTTCAAACCTTATTTGGAGAGATTAAATTGAAACATTCCCACATCTCAGAACGCCCTCTTTTTGCTACAGGGTCCATTTTTGCGACTCGGTGTTTTATCACTGAATACTGAATCCTGAACCGTCAATCTCAGGTCATACAAACCAGTATGGCAAGCCAAATAAGCATTTATTCTGATATCAGGATATCAGCCAGAATTGTCATGAACATATAAGCCATTTCTGTCCACTAGTTAACTAGTTAGCCATGTTTGTGTCAACTAGTTAAATATCGAGGTGAAAATGTGCCCACTAGTTAACTAGTGACAGCAGAAATGCGCACTAGTTAACTAGTGAACACATTTAGGCTTCAGTAGTTAACTAGTTGACACAAAAACTGCTCACTAGTTAACTAGTAAAAGCAGAAATGCATACCAGTCAGCTACTTGAAGGTATTTGTGAGGGTCAAAATGTGCACACTAGTTAACTTGTGGTAGACATAAATGCACACTAGTTAACTAGTGAACACACTAGTTAACTAGTAAGATATGAAACGTTTTAACTAGTTAACTAGAGAGAATTTAGGCCTTACTAGTTAACTACCATAAATCCTCTAATACAGGCCGGTATTCAATTAAAGGCCGGGTCTCCAATTCTGGCCGGTGTCGGAGTCAGCGGAGGTAAATAATGGCCGGTCTCTTATTGTGGCCGGATGGAATGTGGTAACAAGCAAGTACGAGCATCCCAGCGGCAGGGTTATAGTCCCCAAATCAACCAGCAGGAGGCAGTAGAAGTTCACGCAGACCTTTTTTAGGCTTTTCCTTCTACGCTTTGTAACGCTACAGACACGATCCTCTATCACGCTCCTACCACACAGAGTTAACCATGCTAATTCAACCCGCTCCACAGAACACACATCACCTTCCCTGTGGCTTACATAACAGTCACACAACAAGCAAATCAGCACATAGGAACTAGCAGAACGATTGGAAACACATATAACACAATACCCAGAATGTACCTGG
This sequence comes from Nothobranchius furzeri, assembly GCF_043380555.1. NCBI lineage: Eukaryota > Metazoa > Chordata > Actinopteri > Cyprinodontiformes > Nothobranchiidae > Nothobranchius > Nothobranchius furzeri. Next base: position 39,300,882 of record NC_091751.1, read on the forward strand.
CTTACAACCCCAGCCAGGTCATTACACTATCAAGTTCAAAGAGAACGTGCTGATTATGCTGCAGAACACTCTGGAGGCAGCAGTAGGGGGTGTATGAACTACAGTAATCCCTCGTTTATCGCGGCAGATGCGTTCCAGACCTGGCCGCGATAGGTGAAAATCCGCGAAGTAGGGACTCCCAGCATGCCCCTCGCGGGGATTCCCTCCACGTCGCACGTACGTCACAAACCGCGGCTATAAACGGAAGTCGCCTTTCCAGCTCACCACTCAGTCATCGTTTCTTCAGATTCACGATCAGTTTCCAACCTACCGATCAATCCAACGAACTATCAGCTCATAGTAAGTTATCTTACTTACTTCTGGAAAGCCCGGCATTTCCGTGTCACTTCGTTGACGTTCGAACGCTCGGGGGTTTCCTAGAGCACCGACGCTATCACTTCCGCGTCTGTGACACCACGCTCCCTATTGAATTATCGTATGATCACATTCTCTTTTTGGGGGTAAAACTCAAGTGCCAGACCGTAGGTACTGACACGCGATCGTTCATGTCGGTTCATTTCCTTTAATGTTTTCTGTCTTTTATTTGCGCCTGATGTGTATCGCTGCTGTGGAGCGGGGCGCTTCACCTTGTCCTCCGACGCACAGATCACAGCAGGGAGCGCTCAGCTGTTTTCGCGGTCGGTAGATCTGCCTCCTGAGCACGGCCACAGTAACAATCAGGTGTCGCCACCTCAAAAACTAATTTAACACGCGATCGTTCATGTCAGTTAATTTCCTTTAATGTTTTCTGTCTTTTATTTGCGCCTGATGTGTTTCGCTGCATGCTGTGGAGCGGGGCGCTGCGCACATCACCTTGTCCTCCGACGCACTGATCACTGATACAGCCGCCAAACAGCGAGCGCTCCGCTGTTTTTGCGGTCGGTAGATCTTTTAGAACTGCAGCTCAAAGGTAACTCATGAGGTGAATATATATGAACCCAGGTAGCAGTTTCTCTTTAGGATTGAGAGGAGATGCAGGAAGATAATAAACAGACAGGACAGAAAAATAGTCAAATAAAAACAAGTTAGTTTTTGTACCTGCTGTTGCAACAAACAGACACCATTGAAGGTCATCAGAAGTGAGGAACAGAACATGAAATAATTATTTTAATGTTTAGAGCAGCAGGAACTCCGAGAGGCTGTAGGCGCATCAGTGAGTTTGCGGCCGCTGCGCAGGGGGAGAGGGCTGAAGCAGGAACTACCGTTGTTAAAAGAAATGTGTTTAACTTTGAAAATGTGGGCGCACTTTTAATTGTCAAAAACTCCAGCGAACCATTAGTTCATTTTGCTCAAATAGAAATAGAGGCCTGCCTCTAATACTGGCCCTCCTTCCAATAAAGGCCTGGAGCTTGATGAGCTTGAGTCAAATACAGGCCCGGGCCTGTATTAGAGGATTTACGGTAGTTGACATTTAGGCTGTCACTATTTAACTAGTTGACACAAACATGGCTAACTGGTTAACTAGTGGACAGAAATGGCTTACATGTTCATGACAATTCTGGCTGACATCCTGATATCAGAATAAATGCTCTCCTGATATCAGAATAAATGCTCATTTGGCTTGCCATAAACCTGCGCCTCTCGGTTTGCGTTGCTTTAAATGTTTGAAACAATGTGTGAAGCGGTCACGTGGGTGGAAGGGTGAATGAAGCATCGTTGCTCATTGGTCACGTGACTTTCAGTAAACAAATCAAGCTCCGACACAGTGCTTTGCTCTGCGGTGGTTCGTTTTGGTGATACAAGCTTCGAATCCTGCGTGTCACAGGTAACATCACTACTTTTGAGAATTAGATGTGTTTTTGGAATTTGGATTTTTAAGACTTTAATGAGTTTTGGATTTTTGCCTTGTGACCTCCTGCTCTTGTCCCCAGACAAACCTACACACTCATCTTAGACTGGCAGAACTCTGGAGCCCACACCATCTGGAACTCCAACCCCGCTCGTCTCTCAGCCTCTCCCCTGGCCAGAACCACCTCCAGCTGCCCACCTAAACTTCCTGGACCTCCACAAGCTCAGCTCCCTCCACGTCTCACTTCTTGGATCTCAGTCCCTGCAAAGCCTCTAAACCCAGACCGGACCACTCCTCCCTCAAACCAGTTCCCTCCTCTCCAGACCGTAAGTCCTCCGCACAAGTCTGATTTCTTATTCCCTCCTCAAATTGGATCTAACTCCGATCTGTCCACAGATTTCCCGCACCAGCTTCCTTGTGCAAGAACTCAGCTACATTTACGCTGCATCCTTGGTTTCCCTTTTAATAAATCCTTATTTAAACATTTTACACCGTCTCAGATCTGATTCTGTATGTCGTGGGTTAGATTTCTGCACCACAACATGACACACCTCCGCATTAGCTTTGGGTTAGCTTCAGGTTAGCTTGTAGCTAGTTCGACCGGGTGTCGTCAGTTGATCCCAGCCTTACAGCCCCACCCTCAGCTCCACCTCTCTTCCCTTTTGTTGAATTGTCTGGGCTTGACGGAATCTGTGACATGGTCAAAATGGCGGTGGTGGCCACCTCCCATTTGGCCTCAAAAACGTATTATTGGAGCCTATGGAAATGAATTGTCCAGTATAAATGTCGATGGTTAAGACATATACTGCAGGTACTAATAAAGTTCTCAATGACAGACATAACTAGACTATTCTGGTTTGTTAAATGTAGGAGAAACCTCTGGATTTCTGCTGCGCATACAAGGAGGAGACAAAGAAAGTGAAGACAAAATCCACCAAGACACCTGCAACAGTCCAACTGCTCATCAAATTAAATTTCAACATATTTTATTGAGCTGTTAAGGTTGAGTGTTGGAAATTAATCACGTGAAATGGTTAGGGAATGAGGAAAATTACTGTAATTCAAAATAAAAGCAGATATTAAGACTCTGAACCATGGATTTTACTGGTTCATGTATTTCCTCCAAGTTCAAATCAGGGCAATGATCCTACTTTTTAACAAGAGAATGTTCTTCAGGTGTCTCTACTGTACACCTATCTCTCTAAAGTAGATCTATTGGTTGAAAACTTCTAGAACACATTTATGCATTTCATCTGTGCAGACAGACATGCCAAAACATCACCAGCAGCCTTGTACACTACAAACTTTAACCTTAGATGAACAAAAGTTTTTTTTGTTGCAAAACTACATCATGTTTCTTCCATCTTTTATGCATCACTTGTTTCTGTGATTAGTTGGCTCATCGTTCTTCTGCTCAGCTGGGTTTTCCCAGAATATTTGCTTGTTTACCCAGATATTTGCTTATATTCTTAGCTCCTGGAGAAATACAAATTACTTCTGATGTTTTTTCACAGCAGAATCAGTTTAAGTCTCAACACTTTAGTTCATCAATCCTTTCAAAACAACGTTGGATGACATCGCTTCAACAGAACCAACCATCTCTCAACTTTTGAAAAGTCTACTTTTGAAGGAAGTAACATCAACGACCAAAATAAAACAAACATTGTTTCAGAGTTTCGCTGGAGCTTCCGCTTTAACTGAAAACAATTCCTGATTTTTTGTTAACTTAAACTTGTGCCACTAAGATGGCGACTGGCTTTGCACCATTCCTGAATGTGCTTTGGTCAAAGAAACCCTGATTCTACACGCAGCAGGAGTTTCAGACCAATTTGTGTAACACAGAAGTGCCTGGGGAAGAGGCTATGGTGTCACATTCAACACATCAGCTTCTGGGGCTGAATATCAAATGAACACATTTGGAGAGAAAAGCTTTTGGCTACACTCAGTCGATAACACATGGCCAGGACAGAAACCTGAAAATGGAGAGAAGATTAGATGTCCTACTGACAGTTAGCAGGCAGATCTGATAATGAAGACCTACTGCGACTCTGGACGGCAAGAGAATGAGATGATAAAGAAAACCTGTTGAGACCAAACAGCATGGAAATCAGATAACACACTCAACATAACCATCACGCTCTAAGATGGGCTGAAGACACTCGGCAAAGAGAAGCAGACATTAAATCAGATGTAGTTCTGAAAACTACAGGAAACCAAAAAAATTAGGCAGGAACGTGCAGAGAGGAGAGAGCGGGCTCCAGGTCCGAGGAAAACATGAGACGACAGAAGTTCACCCGACTCAGACACCAACAGTCAGGCATAAAATGAAAGATACTAAAATTTCTCTTAGTATCCTTTCTGAATAACAGATAAAAAGTATGCTGGTTCAAACTCTGGTCTACATTTGAGAACAAACATTAATTGCCATAAAAACCTAACCAGTGTTGGGCAAGTTACTTCAAAACTATAATGCATTATTTATTACTTATTACCATCATTTTAAAGTAATTCATTACATTACAATATTACTGATTTTAAAATGTAAGGCATTACACTACTTTTGCATTACTTTAAGTCACCAAAACAACTTCAATATGAATCTGGTAATCTGACACTCCGTAAGCTCATGACATATATGCAGAAGGTGATGTGGTGTCTGAGCTAGGATTGCTGTTAAAAACAGTCAGATATAATAAAAGTGCTTTAAAATGATTGTTTATTAAATAAAAGCAACAACAAACTGTACTCTTAGCACGCTGCCGTCTTATATTAACTGAGCAGGGAGTGAGGTGGTGGGGGCTCCAAGCCTATATTTGCCTTCATACGGCCCTGGATGTGGGACTGACTTCTGGGGAGATCTGATTCTATCACATGTAAAAATATTAAATGCTTATATATTATTGTTTTTCACTGTAAAAATGTGTATTGGGGATAAATCTACCTACTTTTTTCTTGTCAAACTCTTTGTTTTGTTTTCTTGATTTTATTTGAATAATTTCCAGCCCTTTCTCTCTCTAACCTTCCTCTATGCTGCATGTTTTCTCCGTCTTCCAGAAAAACTGTTTCCTAGATTTTCTACTTTCTAACTAATCAGCCAAAGGGAACTACCGAACGCAAAAAAAATGCTTAATATGCGCTGCGCTCTAGCAGCAATGAGTTGAAATCACCGGTCAAATCATTAATATGTTTTAATAAGTAAATGACTTAATCTAGTTCGCTAGACACACTGACACACGTAATGTAAACAATCGCATGACACATTGCTGTTACTGATCCAATCAGAACCTTCCTAGTCTGAAGCGTGGCACAGTCTCTGTGGTGTTTATAAATCTGCCAGCTTTGTTTCGACCAGAATTCAAAACATCCATATTGATAAAACCAGTTCCAACGCCATCTTAGTTCAGTTCTCAAGATCTCACTGGAGTTCACTGCATGCTAAGCGAAGTAACTGGACCGGCCATCCGGGTATCTGTGGATGCGACAAAAATGGCATCTCATGTGTTTATGAAACTCCGGTCAAACTCTGATCACAGTTAAGAGCAAAACATCATATCTCACTCAGACTTGCTTCTCCGGATACGAGAGTTCTGATTAACACGACGCACACACACCATCCATCTCACATCTCATTCAAACAGATACATCCATCATTAGTAGAATTAGCCTTGTTTAAATTGTTTTAAATTATTTAGTAATAAATCATCTTAAATGTTTGAAGGACTCTCTCTCTTCTCTTGTCTCTCAGTTAATACAAAGTGTTACAAATCCCTACATTAAAAAGTTCCGATCTTCTGGTTAAACAACTCAGTGGTCCGTAAGATGGATTTCATACTCGATATGCAATCTTAATGTCTTACGGTCCTTAATTAGATGTAAATTAACTTTATTACAACGTTTAAAACGCAGCATGGGAGCTGCCCAAAGTGCTGCACAGGCTAAAACAAAATGCGACCATTCTAAGGAACTAAAACAGATCACAAAAAACAAGATAAAAATACCAGTCAAAAGCAGATAAAACATGATGAGAACTAAGAACACATTAAAACAATGACACAATAAAACACTAAAATGAAACACTGTCTAAAAGCCAAATTGTAAAAGTGGGTCTTTAAATGAGATTTAAAAACCGCCAGTGATGGAGCCTGCCAAACTCCAATGGGCAACGACAGCTTTGGGGCAGCATGCACAAATGCTCGTTCACCCCGCGATTTGTATCGCATCCGCGGCGTACACAGCAGCAAAAGGTCAGCCAACCTCAAAATGCACGTGGGTACATATGGAGTGAGCAGGTCAGAGAGATAGGGAGGTGCCAGGTCGTTGAGTGATTTAAATACAAAAGTCAATAACTTAAACTGTATTCTGAAAATGACAGGGAGCCAGTGAAGATGTTCCAGGACAGGGGTAATATGGCTACGTCGGTGTGTATTCCTCAAGAACCTGGCAGCAGTGTTCTGGACGACCTGCAGCCAATTCAGGGCAGAGACCGGAACACCAACGAGGAGGGCGTTTGCGTAGTCAAGGCGAGAGGTAATGAAGGCATGGATGACTGACTCCAAATGCCTCGGTTTCAGGATTTGTCTGCGGCGAGTCAGGCGGCAAAGCTGATAAAGGCAAGACCTCACTATGGAGTTTATCTGTGGGGCCATTGTGAGTTCAGCATCCCGCTTTATACCGAGACTTGTCACACACTGTTTGGGGTTGAGGGTTAAAAGGTCACAAACAGGGTGAGAGCCATGGTGGTTGCGGGGGTCAAAAACAACATACTCAGACTTCTTTTCATTTAACTTTAAGAAGTTGGATGCCAGCGAGCACTTCACGTCATCTAAACATGCAGCCAATCGCGAGCCTGCATTCTTCTCATCCATTTCTACATATAGTTGACAGTCATCAGCGTAAATGTGATAGCTCAGGCCATGCTGATTCAGGATATTGCCCAGAGGCAGAAGGTTGATAGAAAACAGCAATTGCCCAAGAACGGAACCTTGTGGCACCCCCCAAGGCAGTGGAAGACAGGAGGATGCACAGTCACCAATCTTTACAGAGATGGATCGGTTTGATAGGTGGGAGCGGAACCATTTATGTGCCACCCCCATCACCCCAACCCAAGACCCAAGCCGATCCAGTAAAATATGGTGATCGACAGTATCAAAAGCCGCTGAAAGGTCCAGCTGGAGCAGCAGTACCCTAGACCCAGAGTCAGATGCCACCAGAATGTCATTTAGCACCCTAAACAAAGCAGACTCAGTGCTATGGTGTGGTCTGAAGGCGGACTGAAACACATCCAACAATGAGTTGCTGTTCATAGGAGCAGAGATCTGACCATGAACAATTTTCTCAAGGACCTTCAAGAGAAACGGGACTTTCGATATAGGGCGGAAGTTCTCATAAGTGGAGAGATCCAGACCAGGTTTTTTCAGTAACGGCTGAACAACCATATCTTTAAAAACCTTAGGGAACACTCCAGTGCTGAGACTAATGTTAAAAATGTTCATAAGTGCCGGGCTCAGTGCAGACACTGAGTCGCACACCAATTTAGCCAGGAGGCAGTCTACCGAAGAAACGGCTGGCTTCATGAAGCTAATCAGTTTCATCAAGTCAGCAAGCTGAACTGGAGCAAAGTCCAAGAAGGCAGGTGGGTCTGGCAGTTCCACATGGATAGTGTGTATTTGAGGCTGGAGGCCAAGCCTAATACCAAGGATCTTGTTTAGGAAAAAGCTCTGTAGCTCTGTGCACAAAGCAACAGTGGGATTTAGACTGTCAGACTCATTTAACAGCAGCAAGGAGTTGATTGTGCTGTACAGTCTAGACTGGTCTCCATGATGCTGATAGCAGAAAAGTAGTCGTTACGAGCAGATCTAACTGCTCTCTGGTAGCGTGAAAGTGCATCAACCAGGAGCAGCTGAGAGCATGACAGTCTGTCTCTCTTCCACCTCTGTTCCAGTACCCTACACTGTCGCCTGAGGCTACGGGTGTAATCATTCAACCAATGGCCGGATGTTGTCTGTTTCCGCCTTGGTCTCAGAGAGGCAACAGCATCCAGAGCAGCAGAGCAGGTCACACTGAACTGATGCAGAAGGCTATCTACATCCATGCGGGAAACTGACAAGGGCGGAGCGAGGGCATCAGTGTCCAAAACCGACAGAAAGTTGGAAGTCGTACTTGGAGATAAGCGCATGGAGTAATAAGTAGACCGTCGCCGGACTGGAGGAAGGAGACGTGAGATGCTGAACGTGATCACAGCATGGTCGGAAAACACCACAGGATCCACAGATAAATCATACACATCCAGTCCAAAAAATATAACCAAATCCAGGGCGTGAGAGTCAGCATGAGTGGGAACATTTACCAATTGCTGTAGTCCAAATGAGTCTAAGACATTGATAAAATCCCTCATCAGTGGTTTCAGAGGGCAGCAGACGTGGATAGCTGTCTTATTCCCTAGTGAGCGGACGTTCAGGAGAGCAATCCGAAGCTGCGGCAGGGACCGGGATGGAAGCCGATTTGAGGTTCGCCAAAACCCTGACCTCACGGGATAGATGAGATTTCCCGGATTTATTCCACCAGTGCGCTGCATACTATTTTATGCAGCGCACTGGTTCTTTTTTTATGTAGTCCTTCCACAATGTAATGGCAGATTGTCTTGTTGATTGACATCCATAGCTGTCCAATTACAGCGTTGTATTGGTTTGGTGTACCTATCACAGAAGTATGAGCCCAGTGAGCGGGATGTTATTGTGACAGTGAAACCAAGATGCCCACGGCTAAGTAGCGGTCCAATTACAACACTACTGGTTTTGGGATGTTACTGATAAAAAGATGGCGACAGCCCATTTGAAATGCCTTTTTCATCAACTTTGGACTATTGAATTTTGTCTGAGTCAAGAGCTGATACAGGTATTTAAGTTTAGTTAGAAAAAGCACATATTTGCATCTTCTTTGACAGTGTTTGACGGACTGGCTCGTTGACTGACATCTGTAGCAGTGAGTACATCACGCTGTTTGTTACCCGATAGCATCCCGCCCCACGACAGAGCCGTGAATGGACCATGACCAGACTATTATCACATATAGGAGAGCTTGCCAGGCTATTTATTCTGAATAAATGAAGGAAATTTCATGAAAACAAAGTTTTGAAAAATAAAAATGAAAGATTAATACAATACATTCATTGGACAGTTGTCTAGAGACAACCTAAAATGCTTTTACACTCTCAAGCACATTACCCACAATCAACATACCCATTTTAATTAAATGAAATGTTATAACTGTAATAATGATACAAGGTTAAAGTCAAGATGCTTTTATTCAAATGTCCCCATATTTGTTTTAGAATATTTTTAGTTTAGTATATTTTTCTATTAATTTCAGTGCAAATTTTGTAAAGATCAAAACATTTGTATCAGCTGATAGAATAAAAAGAATCATAGTGGAAAATCTTTAAAAGCACTGGAACAAATGTGAAAAATTTAAGAAACTTTGTCAAAAATGCATTTTATTTTAAATCAAATCAGTTATATTTGTGTCGTTTTAAAAAGAGTGTGTTGTTTTATTCACTTACAGCATTGACGGGATCTAAAACCTTTTATCCATGTTGTGTCAAATTTCCACAAATTGCTTGAAACAGAAGAAAGGACAGAAACTGGAAGCTGAATGCGTTTCCGACCTAAAGAGTCAGCTTTGCTTTTTGTTCACTGGTGAATCAGAGAAAGCTGGTGATCAGTGCACTCTGACTCTGCTTTAAATTCACAGCAGCAGCTGCAGACCGCTGGAAATCTGGTGCTCAAGCAAATGGCCAGTTGGATGAAAGGGAAAAAGACATTGTAACGTCCACCAATGGTCAGTTTTTAGGTACTGTTTGACCATTCGACATCTGGTCAAAAAGGAGACACAAGACTGTATGTCACCCTTTAAATCAGCCTGCCTCCATCCCACCAGCTGGAACTCAGAGCCTGCAGCTCTGACAGAGATAACAAAATCATAAAAACACTCGCTCCTCAAGGTCCCACAGAGAACCCCTCTATTTTAAGTCTCTTTGCTCACAAAAGAAAGAAGAAGACGAACTTCCACAACTAATAAGGTTAAATAATCATTAAATGAACATTTGTTAATTGCTACTTATAATAATTATAAAAGAATGATGTGTTTCATTAATCTGTGCTCATTGATATATGTTTCATTAATCAGTGCGCAATGAAATATGTTTCAGCATGTTTACTTCACCAAGTCATAACCACATTTGCACTCACACAAGAACAAGTAAGGTAAAGTTAAGTCCATGCATAAATAACCTTTTCCCCAGATCAGAGCCTCCGGTATCGAAGAAGGCATGTGTTTATGAGATTCTTGGTAATATCCCTCAAACTTGTCAACCTCTGGTTGGCTACACAATCATAACATGAGATTCTTAAAACTGGATCACTCTGGGTGATTCAGCAGTTCTAGAGAAAGCTTCAGGCCGGCCACCTGGAGTAAAACCCTCTTTAACCCACCAAAGCTTTTGACACATTGTCAAAATCTTTTTGCACCAGCGAACAAGCTGATTTATCCAACTCCTTAAGAGTTATTCCTGAGATGTAAACTAGTTCCAACTGGTGTTACCTGGAGATGACTCTGGACTGACCTGGTCGTACTGCAGTTAATCTACGGACTCCGGTACCTGGGGTCTTCCCCCCCCGTCATCTTGGACCCGAAAAGGGCGTCTCCACTCGGGTATGTAGAACACAGTGAGATTGCGTCTGATGTGGTTTTTGATAATAATCATCTCATAGCTTAACGCAAACCAAATTCTTTTACATCCAGAACGCAGCTCTCCGAGATACAAAAGTTCTGACTAATGTCATTCACACATAGGTTCATGCATCACATCTAGTTCCATCTATCATAGTAAATGCTTAGTTAATTTGTCACGTTTTAATTGTTTGTAAAATACATCCTTACTTTTATAAACCTGACTGTTTTCTGAATCAAAACAAAGTGTGTACAATTCCTTAAAAAGAGAGAATCATAGAATCTTTTGATTAAAGCACAATAAAGACCAGGCAGGGTGATATTCTATATTTAGATAGAGTATCACAGCTTATTGGTCATAAGTAGAGGTAAAATATATATTGAGCTCTTAAAGCATGCAATTTACCAGACCCTACATATTGGCAGAAACCAGCCAGACTTTATTAGAATTGTCCACTTCATGTTGGTTCTGATTTATTAACTCTTAAAAATAGGGGCTGTAACGATTAAATTTACATATTATTTAATGAACCATAAAATGTGAGATTCCATAGGAAGTATGAAATCAGTCTTATGGATCTGTGGATAACTTAAACCAGAAGATTGGAACATTTTATTGCAGGGATTATGTAACCACTTCGTATTAACTCAGAGACAAAAGAAAGAGTCAAGTTTTAAAAGTTTAAAGAGTTATTACTAAACAAATTAAAACTAGACTAACTTTAAACACTAAATGTATAGTGTAACTAAGGTGAAGTGAGACGGAGAATGGTGTAGTGTGGAATGTTGTTCAGAACCAGCAAATCCGGAGAAACGATTAGTTCTGTTGGGAGTGAAGATGATGTTTCGCGCTAAGCTTTTGGTTTGGAGATTCATAACACACATTGAGATGCCATTCTGCCGGCTTACGTATCCTTTGCGGAAGTCCCCGTTAAATCAGGAATGTCGAGGTCAAGCTTGACCTTCTCTGGAACCGAAGCCGGTAGGAAAAGCAGCGGTCGTCGACTCAAACCAGTCTTGAGATACTACCGGGTCACGACAGTTTTATTGGCATCTATCAAGACCCAAAATGGGGTCGTGATGGTTCAGCTTTTATTCTGAAAGAAACCGTTGCAGCCGGTGGAAAAGCAACAGATTTATCCAGCTTGTCGTTGGTTCTTTCGGCTGAAGAGGAAAGTTACAGATTGGCCAATCCAATAATTTCTCTAGAAAGCTTTGAAATGGAGTTTAAGATGACGTGGGCATAGTTTTATAACTTGTATGTTTTGATTTACGGTCGAATCAAAAGAGGACAGCTTTACCAAGCGCCACCAAAACCACGCCTCTGTCAGATCTGGAAGATTCTGATTGGATCAGAAAAAGGAAATGTGTCGTGTGGCTTAAGCTTACGTGTGATCAGTCTCTAGTGGAAACATTTAAAGGTATATTACTTATTATATTCTATAGGATTATAATATCAAGTAATTAATATTTTCATTTCACAGACTGGTTCACATTTTATTATTGGCTAACACATTGTTTGATTAGCGTTATTAAAAATAGAGTTCTTCTGATTTATTAAAAGAAAAAGTCCTTTGTCTTCATTCTTCTCTTGAGCTGGAAAATATGAAACAGTTTAGAAGCAGAGCATGAGACCTTGAGCAATATCTCAATCAGATTAGTTCTTGCTGAGGAGAGGGAGGGAAATGACTTTTAGGTGGAAAACAGTAATTTCATTCTTTTACATATCCCCCCCTTTTCAATGGTACAGTGGTCCGTACAGAGACCACCTGGCGTTGAATAAACCAGAGTCCTGAAGGACTCTGATGATAGGGGAAGGTGCAATTCCCCAGGAAGAGTATAGTTTCCCAGGAAGAGTATAGATACCCAGGAAGAGGCCAAAAGTGGTGAGGTACGAACCCCTCTCCGATGAACAGTCTCGCATAATCCCTTTGGAAGCACACAAGTAAGCAGATTATTAAGATATCCACGTGGAGGTAATAATTTGAAGCAGGAGCAAAACTTTATATCTCCACGGGTAGGGAATAATTCTAAAATAATATTGATCTTTGTAATTGCACTTATCGTGATCCAGTGCAGGAAAGAGCAGCAGACAGGTCAGGTCCCAGCAAGCGAAGTATCCCAGCAGCCATGCTGGAATTCACAGACGTCCAGGTCCTACGAGCCGGAACACCAATCAGGAGGAGTAGAATCCGATGACGAATCATAGGTCCACCCCCAGGAATCGAGGATCATCAGCGAAACTCAGAAGAGGAGAAAGAGCAACACAGGGCACTTCAATGTAGACACAACAAAATGGCGTCTAATGTAAATCAGTTAAGAAAAAGAAACCTATCAGTATGAGTACCTGCATGTACTATGTGAATCAATTATGTGAATAGCCTTTAAGTGAAGAAAGGGATGCACTACACTACGTGTACTGGGAAAAGTGGTGTAAAAAGAATAAAATAATAAAACCCTATACTGCGTATGGGAGAAATAGAATCACTTTAATAATCAAGAATTGGATCAAAATGAAGGGCAACAATGGTTGTGGGCCATAATGGTAAATTAACAAAGTTAATCATAAAGTTTTAAAACTTAATCACTGTAGTAAAATTCTATAAAAAGATAGACATATGAGTGTCAAAGAGCATTCAAAATGTAAATCAGTGAAGTTAATAATCAACCTACATGTGAATGTACCCATAAGGAATTACAATTAGTGAAAAAATAAATAAATTGGATAACAGCAACATGTGGAATAAACCATTTACTGTTAACTAACTGATTACCTGACTTCAGGAACCCACAGCATGTTCATCTCAAATCACCCAGGTCTGCACGTCACGTATAAACATGAAAGACAACCATGCACACACACAAACATAGACAAACTTGTGTAACTTGAGAAAGAGAACCATGGAACCGAGGAGGCGCGAAATCACCCCCCTTTCAAAGTCGGTAAGGTGTTGGTGGTTGCATTGTCCAAATTAGTGGAACCCTTGTGCGGTTTGATTTGGTCCCTATGGACCCACTTATAGACGGGCTCCTTGTTTGTTTGGGTAATCTTGATCTGATACACGACTAGAGAGAGTTTAGCGGTTATCAGGTTTGGGCCTGACCACTTTGGCAAAAGTTTCTTAGCCAGCTTCCCAGAGGTGTTCTTTGTGTTACCAGTTTTAGGAGCGAAAATGTAGAACCAGGCCTCGTCACCTACCTTGAGTTCAGAATGTGAGGCCTTCTGATCATAATAAGCCTTCCTGCCCTCAGCTGATTTCTCCAGATTTGTCTGTGCAAATGAAAATGCTGCAGGTAGATGGTTCTTCAGTAGGTTGGTCAGAGGTCTCGCTATCTCAGCGTAGTGTTCTACGAACTGGCGCAAGTAGTTGCACACCCCTAGAAAGCTCCGAAGTTCAGAGACATTTGTAGGAGGTGTGATGGTGGCCACACCTTGAATTCTGCCGAGTTAAGGTTGCACTCCCTGTGGTCTCACAAGGAGGCCAACAAACTGAACCTTTGACCTGCACCACTGACCTATGGTGAGAGAAATCGTTGCTCCAGCAGCTGCGAGCTGACCCATGGCGTGGTCCAGCTTGGACAGGTGGTCATCCAGGGTACGCTTACAAACAAGAATGTCATCGACACAGATGAGGGTACCTCGCACTCGAGCATGAGGGCAGGCTTTGTCCAAGAAGATTTTGAACTCAGCTGGTGAGTTGGAATAACCAAAAGGACACAGAATGAAGGTGTACTGGCGGTTGGCCAGAGTGAAGGTGTACTGGCGGTTGGCAAAGGAGATGGCTAGTTTGTATTGGTCAGATTTATGGACAGGAATTGTCCAGAATCCAGACGCAATGTCAAGGGTGGAGAAGTATTTAGCGTCTTTCACTTATGGGAGTTCTTTTTCCAGGCGCGCCGACGGCCACCTAGACAAGGGAACCTGTTTGTTTAGTTTCCTGTAGTCAGTGGTTAGTCGTCACTTATCATTAGGCTTCTTTACTGGCCACAATGGAGCCTAAAAAGTGCTGTTGCAGGGTTGGATGATCCCTTTAGCCAAGAGGCTTTCAATGATTTCCTGGACTGGTCCGTGGGACGCCAGGGGAATCTTGTATTGACGCACAAATGTTGGCGCAGCGTGTGGCAAAGTAGGAATCCTGACTTCGTGGCTAGTGGTTAGACCACAGTCCAAGGAGTCGAGTGAAAGAAAATCTTTGTATTTTAACAAAAGTTGTCGCAGTTTGTCTCGCTCGACATCATTGGTAAGAGCATTTGCTTGGTCCACAACCTGTTCAATCTGAGAGAAAACATCAGAGGGAATCTCTGATGGCTTTGAGCTCGGCAGTGAGCATGCGGTTTCCCCATGCTCAGGGTCACCTACCGCAAGGCAGTGTGAGTCGGGGAAAGAAGGCGGAATGAACGGCAGAGGTTTTCTAACACCTGCCCTCAGTTCCCCTTCTCCAAGATCGATAAAAGCTTCAAAGCGCTTCAAAATATCGACTCCAATGAGCAAAGGCATGGTTCCACTCTCACAGATGTACACGGGGTGTGTCGAGCTCATAGGGCCGATCGTGAATTGGAGCAGAGTCTTAGAAGACAAGAGCACTGTAGAGGGAGAGAATAATCTGTCTTCATTCTTCTCTTGAGCTGGAAAATAAGAAACAGTTTAGAAGCAGAGCATGAGACCTTGAGCAATATCTCATGCAGATTATTTCTTGCTGAGGAGAGGGGGGAAATGACTTTTAGGTGGAAAACAGTCATTTCGTTCTGTTACAGGGCAATTTCGTTATTTGCCACCTGGGGACGCTGTCCCTACCTATCTTAAAACGGGGAGATTCTCGTCCCCACCAGGGGCGCTACTCTCCCTTGTCACTCAAAGCCTATGTGTCAATATGAGAAGCTTCATTTGAGCTTAACTGCAGGTAATTAATTGTTTGTTCAGATTTAAAGGTAAATACATTTATGTGTGTGAGTTTGTCACATCCTTTGAGTGATTCTTCTACATTTATTTGTGTGGTTTGTCACTGTTGAAAAGCTTGTGTTACATTGGGTCAGGAAATCTCCACTTAGCACTTAGCTACTGCTAATCCAGCCTGATCAATCTGGTTATATTAGCATTCCAACGCCGCATGACGGACGCTTTTCCGACGAGAATTCTGGACATTAATTCTGTACTTAAATCAGAATTATCAGGGATGCCTGAAGCTGGTTAAAAAGCCAGAAATAAATGCTTTATTGCCCGTTAGCTTAGTTAGCCCAAGAAAGGTAATCTTAAACCACAACGGAAGAGAGAGATTTTTTGAGGGGAATAAAGCAGAGATCAAACTGCTGGGATTCACAAAATCTGTCTCTATTCAGACGTCTGTTTTGTGCTGGAAACTAAAACTAAACTAAACCTTTGTTGCTTGCACAAACTCTTTAAAGTTAATTACGAGGAAAGTTTTACTTTAGCGTTTTTTTTCTGGTTGGGTTTTAGTGAAACTAAAGGAAGAATTTACTGGACGTGCAAGCCCAACAAAGTAACCTAAATTAACGATGTCACATGGCTGTAAGTCCATTAGTTACAGATATTCAGATAACATTTATTGCGTTTGAAAATTTTTGCCAGCACAAAACCTTGAGCGCTAAAGGATAAAATTTACTGTATCTCATAACTTTCACATTGGCTTTTGGAGTAAATGCTGGTTTTTGTTGGCAAAATTAACCAACATTATATAAAAAGTCAAACAAATGGATTTTAATAACCCTTGTAGGAAGTAAGACTTGGATCTTTTGGAGTAAAACAAGCTCAAGATGGCTTCCGCAAACCCAACTGGTCTTAGAAAACACAAACGGTTTCAACTCAATGAACTAGAGGAGATCCTGCTCAAATATGGTAGCTGAGAGTCATTTATAGCATGTACCCATAGGCAGGGGGGACATGCCCCCTCCCCCCTTTTTCCAAAGTCAATTTTTGTCCCCTGCACGCTATATTAAATAGACTGGTCAAGCACTAGGACCAAGAGTTCAGCTAGAATCTGATGTAAATGAGCTCTATTGATCAGATATTCAAAAACTAGGTGTAAAATGGTGACAATGAGAAGGAATTAAAATGACTAACAAGGTGAAAAACAAAGTAGAATTGAAAGTATTAGGTTTTTGTTTTATGTACTTCAAAGTTCTGCATTCCTGACATAGCATAAAAGAGCCTCTAGGCTGTAGTTTTATACATAATTTTGTAAACTTACTGTAAAGACACCCCCCCACCCCCCCACCCCCCAACTTCTAAAGTCAAAACTACATCTATGCTTTTACCAGAAATTCCACGAGATCATGTGACTCTTGCAGTTTGGGTTTTTGCTTTTAGTTATTCTCAAGATTCGACCAAATAATCAAACAATTTGACTTAAAATCTGACCTTGAAGGTAGAAGATGCTGTTATTCCACCAATGCGAGATTAGTTTTTACGTCTGATGAGTTGATTTTATACGATCATCAACAGAAGTATTTAGTGACGCAGGATTTCAAAAAACACCAATAATCAAAGACTTTTGTTGTTCAGATTTTTTATTTATTTATTAATCTGTTATCGGTCTCCAAACATGTGAAACATTAGCTCCCATTTAAACTGTTGCTGAGCTACAAGTATTACCAAGTAGTGTGTACTTTTCCCTCCCTTTAATATATATTTTTAAGTTATCCAATAGAGCTGATTTTCCCCCGGAGCTTGTTGGTAGATGAGCCGTGTTCATAACCTTCAGAAAGCAGTGAAAAGTCACTGCTTTTGGCCTTCATCCTCATAAATAACACATGGAGGTGGATGGGCAGGTTTGAGGCGTACTCATGTTTTCAGAGCCTTGACACTTAAAATCCTTCAAAAACTTTCCTGCAGGAATTCCAACGGGAACTTGTGATTCATCAATTATAAACAAATTTTTCCAAACTGAATCACTAAAAAGGGTCTGATTTCTATCCAATCAGTGAGAACAGGACGTGCACATTGATTGGACGAGGTTTTTCTAGGATGGTAAGTTTCAATTGTGGTTAAAATTATTCTTTATTTTGAGAAAAAGTAATTTTTTAAGATGCCATCAGTATGTGAGCTATCTCAGTGTTTTCATGACAAAACTCTAACATGAGACTGTGCTCTAACCTGTCACATAATATAACAAGCCTAATGCAGTCAAACATTTCAGATGGACCGTATGACAGCTGCTAACGTTGGCCCTGCCCTACTTTACCTCTTTATTACAGTTCCTTTATCCATGTCCATCCTAGAGCTCCTCTCTGACCTTCATGCTTATTTAGAGCAGCTGATTTTTAAAGCTAGCAGAGTTCATCCTTGGTAGTGGGTTCACTCACTCATTTAACCCTTCACCACTGAAATCAGTTTGTTCATTCCAATCCTCCTAAATAATCCTCCAATCATCCATCTGGAAACCTTAAGGGTCCCGTAACGTCCATCCTGTCAGAACAGGCCTTGGGAGCCCATGTGTTACTAGAACTAATGGTGTCTCCTCACCAGCGTGAGCCTCCAAACTGTGAAGGTTGGTCTCCAAACATGAACTTCAAATTCATGCATTCATCTCCTCTTGTAACACTTTAACATGTTTTAAAAGGCTTGTATCATGATATGTTACACCTCCCAGACCAAAGATAAGATAAAACATTATCATAAACACTGCAGAGACGTCATTATGTATGAAATATACGTTATTTTCCTGAGCCATTACTTCAGCCAAGATATAGGATGCATGAATTTGATGAAACCACGCTGTCTCATGCAGCTCTATATGTGTAACACACACACACACACACACACACACACACACACACACACACAGCAGCATGTTAGAATCTTTTGAATGACTAATTTAACGACACTGAACTGCTTTTGTAATAATTAAATCTCTTATTCTGGAGTAAAATTAAGAAACAAGCTAAATCATCACATATCTGTGGCATCAAGAAGCAACTTCTGAGTTCAAACACAGGGATGGAGCACAATGTTTACACCTGAACAGTATCAGGATGTTTTAACTCACAGAGGCCTGCAGGTCTTCTGTTTTATGAGCAAAGCGCTGAGAATCCGCTTGTTATGAGCGCTAAACATTATTTTGCTGCTTCCGTGCGGAGCGGTAGAAAAACACATTTCAAACACGGAACCGAGTCAGGCTACCGAACCGAGCAGATTTCTGATGACGTCACACCGGTGTGTGAAGGTGCGGGATCCAACACACAGGAGAGGAGGGAGAGAGGAGGTAAACAGCGAGTTGAGGAACTGAACCGATGTCTTTGAGCAAAAGTGTACACCCCCCCACCCCCATCCCCCACGGTTTAGACGTGGCACTCATGCAGGAGTCTCTTTCCGTTCCGACGCTGCTACACGTAATATTTTTAATTTATTAAGCCTATAATTTATTTTTACTCAGTAACGGATATGATTTAA
This sequence comes from Nothobranchius furzeri, assembly GCF_043380555.1. Lineage (NCBI taxonomy): Eukaryota > Metazoa > Chordata > Actinopteri > Cyprinodontiformes > Nothobranchiidae > Nothobranchius > Nothobranchius furzeri. The sequence continues at coordinate 39,319,844 of NC_091751.1, forward strand.
AATGTAGCGAATTACAATTCTTTTTTAAAAACGTACTCAAGTAAAAGTAAAAGTACAGCTTTTAAAAACGACTTAAAAAGTATAAATTTACAAAAAAGCTACTCAATTACAGTAACGTGAGTAAATGTAATTTGTAACTTTCCACCTCTGAGTAAAACTGTGGTAAAAATGGCTGTCCTCATTTTCAAAAGTGTATCCCTCCCCCGGTTTAGATGTTGTAGTGAAATGGAGGTTATTACATCTTAATTAATGATCCATAAGGCATGGGATTCCATAGGAAATATAGAATCCACCTTATGGATCGAGGGTTATTTAAACCAGAAGATTGGATCTTTTTATTGCAGAGATTAGGTAACCGTTATGTATTCACTCAGAGACAACAGAATAGAGAGTCAAGTTCAAAAGTTAAGAATTTTATTACTAACAAATTAAACTAGACTGACTTTAAAACTAAATGTATAGTGTAACTAAAAATGGATGAGGCGGTGAATGGATGATGTATGATGTAAATCAGAACCAGCAAATCTGAAGAAGCGATTAGTTCTGACGGGAACTGAGGATGTTATTTTTAATTAAGCTTTGGTTAGTTTCTGAAACAGCATGAGACCACATCATGTCGGTCTACCTTTGCCTTCGGTGGAAGTCCTCTGTAGATCAGGAATATCGAGGTCCAGAGAACCCTCCCTGGAGACTGAGCTGGTAGAAGAAGCAGCGGTTCCGATCAGACCCGTCTCGAGTTACTTCCGGCACACAACACTTTTATTGGCGTCTGGTCAGACCCAAGCCTGGGTCGGTGGAGCTTTTATTCTGAAAGGAGCTGTTGTTGCTGCTGGTTCTTATAGCGACTGGATTTTTTAGCTTGTCATTGTTCTTTCGGTTAAAGAGTTAAATGTCAGGATAGGCCACTCTGTCGCTTGCTCTAGAACGCTTTGAGCTGGTGTTAGAGCTGACGTGGTGTAGTTTCATACCTCGGATGTTATGGTTTATTGTCGAATGAAAATTACCAAACACCGTCAGAAGCACGCCTCCGTCAGATCTGTAAGATTCTGATTGGATCAGTGAAAGGAATGTGTTATGTCTTTTTAACACTACGTGAAATGAGTCCTGTTGGAACACTTAAAGTCACAGTACTTATTATTTCTATAGGATCATAATAAAATAATTAGTATTTTGATTTCACAGGTAGGGTTGTCACGGTATGAAAATTTAACCTCACGGTTATTGTGACCAAAATTATCACGGTTTTCGGTATTATCGCGGTATTTTTTAAACGGTGTTGCATATGTTCAGAAAGCATTGATAGTCCTGTTCTACACAAACTGAAATAGTTTTGAAAATGTTTAACAGTGTTTATTAAACCTAAAATAACACAAAGCCTTAGCAAAAGTGCAACTTTTCACAAGTAAAGGAACAAATAGCTTATTTTTCTGGAACATGTTACAGTAGTCAGTGCAGGTTTAAATTATACAAATCCAAACATTCAAAACATAAACAATATGTAAACAAATCAAAGAAACACCACTTGTTTTCTCATATACTTGTTTTCTTCATTATCAAAATGAAAATCTAAAACTCCAGTCCACACTTGACTTGAGCACTGTACAAGTCAACCTTAAAAAATATGTATTTAAAACAAATAGCCACTTTAAACAAATTACTAAAATAACTACTACACTATGTAATCAAATCCAAATGTTCAAGTATAAATGGCATTGAATAAGTAAACAAATCAATGACAAGGAACTAATTGTATATTTCTCTTCATCATCAACAAATAAGATGCTTCATCCAGCAACAGGTTGTCCGTGACACGGTTTAAATACTGGCAGAGGACGCTGCGGCTGCAGCATATAGTGACTCGTTGCATTCTCCCACAACCAAAAGTCCTCACGTCATGCATTTCAGCTAAAATGCTAATGTTAACTTACCTTGCACTGGCTCTAGAGACGTGGGTGATGGTCACGCAGATGTGCCATTCGATTCGAAGTGTTGCTGCCTTTTGCAGACACTTGTTTCCTGCACGTTCTGCAAACGGGATAGCCGTCTTCTATTAACTGTCCCTCAGCATTTTTCAGAAATCCCAAATATGCCCATACTTCCGATTTAGTCTTCTTTGAGGGCTGATGGATGTCCTGGGCGCTGCCGTCTCCTCCTTCAGCCATTATTTCAGCTTCAAAGTTTTGGTGCCGTTGCAAATTAAAAAGTGCGTGTGCGCGCCGCGGGAACTTCAGCTGAAGCGACGGTGGCTGGTAAGGGTCATCGCGCCGAAACCGCGGCCACGGTAAACCCACCGAGATAATATAGTTTTTTAAAAACTGGACGGTTATTTTTATTGTCAACTTTTTTACCGGGGTTTACCGCTATACCGGTTACCGTGACAACCCTATTCACAGGTCGGTCACATCTTATTTATATTGACTAACACTTAGATGGATTAGCTTTATTAAAATAGAGTTCTTTGATTAATTAAAAGAAAAGAGTTCATTCTTCGTTATTCTGTTGAGCTGAAAATAGCAGGTTAGAAGGAATGCATGAGACCTTGAGACCATATCTCATGCAGACTAGTTCTGAGAAAAGAAGGGAAAAATAAGAATCATTCCGTTCGTTACAATGCGGTGCTCATGCAGGTGTCTCTTTCTGTTCCGATGTTGCTACACATAATATTTTTAATTTATTAAGCCTACAATTTATTTTAACTCAGTAACGGATTTGATTTAAAATGTAGTGAATTACAATTCTTTTTTAAAAATGTACTCAAGTAAAAGTAAAAGTACAGATTTTAAAAATGACCTAAAAAGCATAAATATACAAAAAGGCTACTCAATTACAGTAATGTGAGTAAATGTAAATCGTTACTTTTCACCTCTGGTCCACACTCATACCCAGCTGCAGTTTCTACCCTACAGTATATTCTCAATAACTATGAGGAAAACCATATTTTAATGGGAAATTATTAAACAAACTTAGGAAGCAGGCTAAGGTAGCAAACTCAAAGTGCAAAATTTAAGGGTGCAAAGCATTAAAAAATGTATAATCTTTCAGTTAAGCCCCTTTTCAATTTTTCTGAATCAACTTTGGCTCCTGCACACAGCATAGACAAAGAAGAGTAGATGCCACACCAACTGCTACTGCCTATGTTTGGCCGCATTTGTGGGTTCTACTTTCTATAAACTCTGTGGTCAACAGAATGTTTTAGCCAGAGCTACAGAAAGAGAGAGTTACGGCACTCCAATAGAGCTCCGGGAGTTGACGTCACTTCTCCCAGCATGCAACAGTTCAAATCGAAACGGCGCCATCTTGGCAGGCAGAAGCCCGCAGCTGGGCTACTTGTTATTGTCAGAAAGCTCAATCAAATGGGAAATATGGTAGATTCCTGTTGTGCCCCAGGATGCCAGAACAGATGCGAACGACATAAGAAATGAGCCATCTACAGGAATCCCCAAGATCCGGAATGCCAAAAACATTGGATCATTGCAATAAAACACACTAGTGACCGGGCTAAGAGACAGTAAAAAACTGTACTATAGGAATATATTATACGATAACAAAAATAATCTAAAAAAGAACATGGGACATATTGAATGGTTTGATTAAATATAAATCCACAGACAGGATATCCAAACTATTTTCAAGATGCACATGGAAACACGTGTAATATGGAATTAGCAGTAGATAGCTTCAATGAATTTTTTGTTAATAATGGACCAAATTTAGCAGGTGAAATTCGAGACATCCCAATTGGACAATTTAATGAAAAGATAAAAATAAACACACACTCAATGTTTCTTGCAGCTATAACCGAACAAGAACTTATAAATATTGTTTATAAATGCAAAAGCAAACAATCTACCAACTGTCATGACATTGATATGTTCCTGGTGAAAAAAGTTATAAATCATATCCCCAAACCACTCACCTACAACTGTTCCAAACAAAATGAAAATTGGTAAAGTCATACCAATCTACAAAAATAATGATAAACACATGTTTATCAACGATAGAGTGATCTCATTGTTGCCTCATTTTTCAAAAATCTTGGAAAAACTCTTTAATACACGACTAGAAAATTTCATTGATAAACATCACATAGTTAATGATGGACAATATAGCTTCAGAAATAAAAGAACAACTGCTATGGCTATAATAGATGCCGTAGAAGAAATCACCAGTGCACTTGACAACAAAAAATATGCAATTGGAATTTGTATTTACTTCAAAAAAGCTTTTGATACAATAAATCACTCAATTCTGCTTGACAAATTGGAAAGAAATGGAAGTAGAGGAGTGGCAGTGAACTGGGTAAGAAGTTATTTAAGTGGAAGGATACTGTGCTGCCCTCACGACACGTGACCATGTGAAGCTAGACAGCCAGCGAACAAAATAGACGAGATCTCCACACAAGGCTTGCTTTTCTTGATTTTACTGAAGATCTTTTAAGCCTTATCTCTCTCAAGGCTTCTCCTTGCTATTTCTTATTTGTAACTGAAACATACAGAGAGTGAAAATAAATCGCTAGCTAATACACATCTTAATAAGAACTTAAAGATTAGCCTAGCTTAACACGTACATTACATTAGCATCACAGTTCACTCTATGTAAACACATATAAAGGTTATTTCTGAACACATTAATACTTACAAAGACGAACGTTTCCTAAAGGTACAAGCGTGTAGGGCACTTATAGCGTGTACATGAACTTATTCACTGTTTTAATACTGCCGAAGCACTTTTCACAGCGTTCGCGGAGAAAAAACGTCAAAGATAGGTGAATGATAAGAGCGCTCACTCGCTCCCATTTCCGCACGTACAAAACAAAGATCGCTTGTGACAGCGATGTCTCACTCTGAGCAAATTTCAAACCCACACATTTTAACTGTTTTTTTAGCATGAATCACACATTTCTTAACTTTGAAATTATTTATCACCTTGCTTTCATAACTTAATCAGATTATGCACTAACTACTGACTTTTAACTAAAAGGCATAACACTCCCCGCTTGATATAAACACATCATATCACTATAAATGTCAATACAACATATTCAAACACCATTTAGCATTGAGGAATATTCATTCAGTCTCTGAAAGCAAAACAACAATCTCTGAAACTGGTCTGAGAAACATTTTTACAGTCCCATCTTTTACAGTCCGCACTTCCACCTTACGGACCTTCTTGTCGCTGCTGGGGAATGTTTTTACTATTAGTCCCATGGGCCATTCATTCCTGCTGGCTTGGGAGTCCTTTAGCAGGACCACATCTCCTTCTCTGACATCAGGTCTAGTCTCTGTCCATTTTGCACGACCTTGTAAGGTGGACAAATATTCTCCTTTCCACCTTTTCCAAAAGGTATCAGCAAGGTGTTGAACGTGTTTCCACTGTTTACCAAACAACTGCCCTGATGAAAAGTTCCCGAGCGGAGCAGACACAGCACTCATCTTCTGCGTTAGTAGCATTGCTGGAGTGAGTACTGCAGGACTGTCAGGGTCAGTGGATATGGGAACAAGAGGCCTTGCATTCATAATTGCCATCACCTCGGCCATGAAGGTACACAACACATCATGAGTAAGACGTGTTTGTTCAGTTCTTAACAACATGGCGTCTAGAATGCGCCTGGACACCCCAATAAGGCGCTCCCACGAGCCTCCCATGTGAGATGCATGAGGGGGATTAAATGTCCAAACACACCCTTTCTCTCGCAGGTACTTTCCTACTACTCCGTTTCCTGAGTCTAGGCCTAATTCCTTACAAGCGCCCACAAAATTGGTGCCTCTGTCTGAGCGCAGAAACTTGGCTGGACCCCGAATAGAGAAAAGCCTTCTCAATGCATTGATAAAACTATCAGCAGACATAGTCTCTATCAGTTCGATATGCACAGCCCTGGTTGACATGCATGTGAATAACACAGCCCAACGTTTGTTCTGGGAACAACCACCTCTTGTACGACGCGTCACAATTGTCCATGGCCCAAACACATCTAGGCCTACAGTGGTAAAGGGTGGTTCAGGGGTGACTCGGTCTGCGGGCAAATCTGCCATTTTCTGGATCTGCATTTTACCTCGCAACTTGCAACATGTGACACACTTATGGATGACAGATGACACGAGCCGCTTCCCTCCAGTTATCCAGTACCCAGCACCACGGATAGCTCCTTCAGTTATGTGTCTTCCTTGATGAGCTACTTGTTCATGATAGTGAGTTACAATTAGCATGGCGATGTGGCTGGTAGATGAGATAATCAAAGGGTGCCTTTCATCTTCTGTGAGATCGGCAGCGGAAAGACGTCCACCGACTCGTAAGAGACTGTCTTTGTCCACTACAGGATTGAGCTTTTTGAGTGTATCAAATAGGCCACTGTCCTTCTTTCCTTCTTTAATGTTTTCATGTGTCCCTTTGTAAGCTTCTTGTTGGACAGCTCGAATGATGACAACTTTGGCTTGGGTGAGTTCTTGGACATTTGGTGTCTCACTGAAACTTTTCCATCCCCTTCGTCCACTTGCCTTTTGTGCGAAAGATGTAACTACATGAATGAGTCTGGCTATGACTCTGCAAAGTGTGGTCCAGTTTGAGTACTTTTTGAAACGCTCAGAACCTAACTGTGGCTCTGATACAGTAGTTTTCATTACTTTTATTTCCGGACGCATCTCTCTATCTTTTTCAGGTTCGATGAGCGTGAAAGGACCAGTGTGTGGTTCTGTGTGTGTGTCAGAGTCCAGAAAGTGTGGGCCTGAGAACCAGGTACTGTTCTGCAGGTCTGCTGCTGGAATGAACCGAGTGGCTTGGTCAGCTGGATTTAACTCGGTTGGTACATAACGCCATTGACTCGGATGGGTGGATGCTCTAATGCGCGTAACCCTGTTGGCAACATACATGTAGAATCGTCTGGAGGTGTTGTGTATGTACCCCAACACAATCCTGCTGTCTGTATAAAATGTCACATTGTCTATTTTAATGTCTAACTCGTCTCTGATGAGCTCAAACATTTCCACCGCGAGCACAGCAGCACACAGTTCCAGGCGTGGTACAGTGTGTGCGGGGCGGGGTGCGAGTTTAGACTTCCCCATGACAAACCCAGTATGACACTGCCCTTCACTGTCAACTGTACGCAGATAGACTACTGCACCTATAGCTACAGTGGAGGCGTCGCAGAAAATGCATAGTTCTTTCACTTTTGTTGTGCTTAACGTACCTGGGCTGTAGCACCTTGGTATTTGGAGGTTCTCAAGGGCTTTCAAAGAGTCTTTCCATGAGTCCCACCTCTCCTGCTTCTCAGGGGGTAAGAGTGTGTCCCAGTCTTTCCCATCAGATGACAGTTCTCTGAGTAATGCTTTGCCCTGCATTATTATAGGAGCAGCAAATCCCAAAGGGTCATAGAGGCTATTAACTGTCGACAATACTCCCCTCCGTGTGAATGGTTTGCTCTCATTTGATACCTGGTAAGTGAAGCTGTCAGATTGTAGGTTCCAACAGAGTCCCAAGCTTCTCTGAACTGGAAGAGGGTCTACTCCTAGGTCTAAATCTTTCAGGTCCTTTGCACGGTCCTCGACAGGGAAAGCTTCCATGACTTGACTGCAGTTTGATGCCACTTTGCGAAGGCGCAAGTTAGACTCTGCTAACATGTTTTGCGTTCTTGTGAGCAGGTTGATTGCTTCCTCTGGCGTGGCGACTGATGTGAGCCCATCATCAACATAAAACTGGCGCTCAACAAGACGTCTTGCGTCGGATCCGTATTCTCGTTCACCCTGTTGTGCTGCCTGTCTCATGCAGTAGATGGCCACAGCGGGCGACGGGCTGTTTCCAAACACGTGGACCTTCATTCTAAACTCGACTATGTTCTTTGTAATGTCATTGTCCTCATACCACAGATAACGCAGATAATCTCTGTGGTCTTCTCGTACGACGAAGCAGTAGAACATTTGCTGCACGTCAGCTGTCAGGGCTATGGGCTCTTTGCGGAAGCGCAACAGCACTCCCAACAGGGAGTTGTTCAAATCAGGTCCGCCAAGAAGCACTTGATTGAGCGAAATTCCGTCACACTCTGCACTTGAATCGAACACAACTCGTATTTGTTGTGGCTTCTGTGGGTGGTATACACCAAATGTAGGCAAATACCAATGTTCTTTATTTTCTGGCAGAGGCGGGGCAGGCTCGGCTTGATCGTTGTCCAACATTTTTTGCATGAATTGGATGTAGTGATCTTTCATTTCTGGTCTCTTCTCTAAAGTCTTTCGGAGAGAGCAGAGGCGTTTCAGAACTTGTTCTCTGTTGTCAGGCAGCCTCCTTCTTGGTGAGCGAAAGGGTAAAGGTGCAACCCAGCTGTTCTCTTGGTTTTGATAAACTTCGTTGTCCATTATTGTCAGGAATGCTTTGTCGTCGATAGACATGGCTTGTTTGTTATCCCCCTCAGATCTAACAAACACAGAGTGTCCTAAATCATCTGTCACGCAGGTTGCATTCATAGTGACCCCGTAATTCTCTTTAACGTGAATTGCGTTTGGGCAAGGCTCAAAATAGGATGCACGTCCATTATCTAAGGTGTGTGTTTTGTAGACATTGACCTCTGACTGACTGTGCGCTTTTCCTAGACACACCTCCCCCACAATAACCCAACCCAGGTCCAGCCTTTGGGCGTACGGTGCGTCATTGGGTCCGTTGATTTGCTCACGCACCTTATGGACCCTGAGGACGTCCCTTCCTAGGAGCAAAAGGATAGGGGCGTGGTGGTCGACAGGTGGAATGTTATCTGCAACTGAAAGAAGATGTGAGTGATGCTGGGCAATCTCTGGGGAGGGTATTTCAGATCTGTTGTCTGGCACAGAGTCACATTCAATTAAAGGAGGTAGCTGGATGTTGACTTCTCCATCCAAGGACTCGAGGGAGAAGTTTACAGCTCTCCTACCTGAGGTTTGTTCTCTGCCAGAGCAAGTCTTTAAGGTGTATGGTGTGGGTCGGGCATTGATTTTGAAAAGGCTGAAAAACTCTGACTTAGCCAGTGACCTGTTGGACTGATCATCAATTACTGCATACATTTTTACAGCTCTCTCTTTTTGGCCTGTGGGATACACTTTGACTAAACTGATCTTAGAACATGAACGTGGGCTATCACCTTGGCCACATACTTCTGTGCACCTCGACTCGACTGAAGGTGAGCTCTCAGTTTGCTCTTCATTGTCGTTGTTTCCTGGTGTAGTACTCTTAGGGGCAGGAGTAAGACCGGGATGCATTGCAGATAAGTGTTTAAGGCTGTCACACTCGATACACTTAACCACTGTTTTACAGTTTTTTGCAATGTGTTGGACAGACCCACAGCATCTGTAGCAGATGTTATGCTCTTTGAGATAGGCTCGTCTTTCTTCAATGGGTTTGTCTCTAAAAAGCTTACACTTTTTGAGTGGATGTGGTTTTTTGTGGATTGGGCACTGGCGATCTGGTTCCTCCATTTTCTTTGGACTGAGATAATGTTGGTCCGGCTCTGCCGTGATGACCATTTTGTGTGCTGACACAGTAGGTTTACGATTATATGCCCTCAGTTTTTCTGTGGGAGAAGGGACGTGGGTGTTGGCCTTGGACGTAGCAAAGCTTGGGTCATTCCTCATTTTCGCCTGCCGTTGGACAAATTGTGTGAAAACTGGGAAAGGAGGAAATGACACACTATGAGTCTCCTTGTACTGTGTTCCTACAGTTGTCCACCTTTCCTGTAGGTTGAAAGGAAGTTTATCCACTATTTGCCTGACTCCTCTAGCTGTGTCCAGGTAAGCAAGTCCCGGGAGCGCACCGTCTTGTTTAGCACACTGTAGCTCTAATAAGATGTCACTAAGTTCTTGCAGCTTAACATCGTCTTTATTTGTGAGTTTGGGAAAATCCTCTACCTTTTTTAAGAGTGCGTCCTCAATAGCCTCAGGTGAGCCGTAGCACTCTTCAAGTCGTTGCCAGATCATCTTTACACCTGCAGCAGGATTGAGGGTGTGTACAGCACGAATCCGCTTAGCCTGTTCGGATGATGTTGGACCCAACCATTTTGTTAGCAAGTCTAATTCCTCTCTTGGTGACAGATTTAAGTCTTTGGTTACGCTGACGAATGAAGCTTTCCATGCCCAATAGTTTTCAGGTTTGTCATCAAATTGTAAAAGACCTGTGCTAACTAGCTCTTTGCGAATTAGGTATTTTGCAAACTGTTGCGTTTCACTTGATTCAGGTAAGCGGTTAAGTTTGGTTATAAATGGATTAGTTATTTGCGTACTGTCTTGTACATCTACTTCATTGTCATTCCCTTTAGGAGGCTGTGCTGGGTCGTGCTGAGTGTCTGGGTAGAGTAACTCACGTTGTTGTTGAACATATTCGTTAGTGCGGTGCACTGAACTGATGGGCTCAACTTCCTCACAAAGTTCTCCATAGGGCTCCCCGCTCTGAATCTCTGCTTCTTCATAGGCTGAGGCCTCTGCTTCAGCTGCGGCTATTGCTTTTTGGCACTGGAGGACATGTAGATGGGCATCCAGTTCAGCTCTCTGTTTCATTGCATTGGCTTCCTTTTCAGCGAAGGCCAGTTGAGCTCGTGCTGCTTGAGCTTTGGCGTAGGCCTTTGCAGCTGCAGAAGCTGTTGATGAGGATGTCCGTTGAGACCGCCTTGTCGATGTTCTGGATTGCTGAGACTTGGTGTCGAATGGCTGAGACTGCTGCTGCATTGTCGCTGGTTGAGTGGCGGCATCTCGTTGCTGTTCCTCACCGGCCGCTTTGTCTAGCTCTTCAGCAGCGTAGTCTTTTAGATATTTTCTTCCTGAGCGAAAACTCATGTTGCTTAAAGTAGCTCTGTATGCTTGAACCGCTGAGTAGACGTCTTTTTACTGTGCTGCCCTCACGACACGTGACCATGTGAAGCTAGACAGCCAGCGAACAAAATAGACGAGATCTCCACACAAGGCTTGCTTTTCTTGATTTTACTGAAGATCTTTTAAGCCTTATCTCTCTCAAGGCTTCTCCTTGCTATTTCTTATTTGTAACTGAAACATACAGAGAGTGAAAATAAATCGCTAGCTAATACACATCTTAATAAGAACTTAAAGATTAGCCTAGCTTAACACGTACATTACATTAGCATCACAGTTCACTCTATGTAAACACATATAAAGGTTATTTCTTAATACTTACAAAGACGAACGTTTCCTAAAGGTACAAGCGTGTAGGGCACTTATAGCGTGTACATGAACTTATTCACTGTTTTAATACTGCCGAAGCACTTTTCACAGCGTTCGCGGAGAAAAAACGTCAAAGATAGGTGAATGATAAGAGCGCTCACTCGCTCCCATTTCCGCACGTACAAAACAAAGATCGCTTGTGACAACGATGTCTCACTCTGAGCAAATTTCAAACCCACACATTTTAAAGTGCATGTCAAGTGTGCCTCAGAGTCTTACCCCACCCACGTATCAATTTTGAAAACTGCAACATTAGTAGGCGTTGCCTGGAGGACCGAGAGGGCGGAGCCGTGGCAGTGACGAAGAGACGGCTAACTAGACGAAGCTAGCTCCCTTCACTCTGAGCAGTCATTAGAAGTGGAGGACGTTTCTCCCCCTCCTTACCCAGACACTCGAGAAGAAAGGGACCAAGTCTATTTGGAGGAGACAAGCGGACATGAGCCTTATTGTTTTGAGCTTGTGAGTTGCCTGAAATTTCTGGAACCGACCCAACAGACCCATCTCTGAACGTAAGTAGCCGTTAGCCCTAGCATTGGATTAGCTGCAGGGTTTGTCTCCATGGCCCTAAAAAGCTAGTATTCAGCATGTTTTAGAGATTTATCTGCATCAACACACCTGGTTTTAATCAGCAACAAACAGCTGAGCTGCTTAACAGCTTATCTAACCTGTTAAAGCAGGAAAATCCACTGAAACGTGCTGGATAGCAGCTCTCCAGGAGATCTGGGCTCAAGCTAGTCTGCTGCATAAAGTTATGAAAATATACCATGAGAAAATTATTCTGTAATGTGTTCAGCCCATTAAAACTGCCCTGATTTCATTATTTATTTACTGATACTAGCTGCTCTTGGTTGCAGGTGATCCTCTGGTGTCTGCAGCTGGTCTCCTGCTGATGTCGTCGGGATCAGGAACTTCCAGAAGAATGTGCCTTTCAATGACTCTTTCCCCCTTATTTGTTATATTAATTAAATAAATCTCAATTTATATATTTCCTGTTTTTGTTCATGTCCATAAATACTTAAACATGCTTGAAATTAAAACGAGCTTTTAACAGTGAGGTGCTAGTTTAGTTCATCACAATAGAGCTAGTTAAACATGCGACAATGTGATAATTCAATTAATGTAATTTATAAATATCCATTAAAATATCAAAACTGGAATCAAAATGAGATATTTGGCAGCACAAAAAACTTGTCAAACACAATATTTATTATAATAATTGTAGGCAGACAGGAGACAGAGCTGATGGAGGTTCTCAGTCATCGAAGGATGGCTGAAGGCTTTCCAGGAACAGGAGATGTGGTGTTGTCTCTTCTCTCTCTATTCTGCCAGATGAGCTGATAGGTTACAGGTGTGTGAGGACATCCTCATGCTGTCATAACCAGATGACAGGAGTTATCAGGTGATCAGCCAGGCTAATGATGAGATGCAGAAAGAAAACAAATCATGCAGAAAGAAAACAAATCCAGGACAGTGTACAGTAATAAAAATAATATGTGGTGTTGCTTACCTTATGTGCTCTTATAGAGTTATTAACGTGTGCCTGCCTCATGGTGTAGAGTCCATATTTTGCTGAGTGTCCTGCAGTAATGCAGGTTATTAGTTAATTTACTTTTGATAGCAAAAACAAAATATTTAATTTAAAAGTTATTTACCAGGTGAATCAGCTCACACGTCACCACCTGGTGGTGACCACCAAGTGTCACAGGGCCAGAATCAGTAGCCTCCTTCATGATGTAATCACATACTTATTTAATTGTTAATATCTTAAAAATTCAGAAATGTTTTAATTTTTTTTTACCTTGAACAGTTCACTGAGCTTGCACTGTCGCTGAGGTGGAAGCTGGAATCAACAGCAGACACCTCACACCTTGGTCTTTTCAGGAGGTGTGGATGCTCTGGGACCTTCTGGAAGATGAATTTCTGTCATGGTCCCTGTGTCACAAGACACTGAGGCTGTGAGCTCTATAAAAACAAAGAAGCAGCACATTTATAAATGTTTAAAAGAGCATAAAATCACTTGTAACAATCTGTAAAACAAATTAAAACTAGAAGGTAATAAAATGTTTACATAGAAGATTATTAAAAATAATTCACCTTTGCTACGGGTAACACCACGTCAGCCTGGACAAGTGCATTCTTGCAGATTACTAAATCAGTCTGACAGCCAGTGTCTTGGGTAGATTTAGCCTGAAAAAAAAAATAGAAGCACATTGATGTTTATAAAGTCAGATAAAATACAAAAGAAACTGTCCCATATAGGCGCTTTATAACATTCCTAGTGTGTGATGTTATTATAAAGTAAAAGTCAGTCACATATGATGTGGAGACCCTGAAATGCGACCTCCTGAACAGAATTCCTCACGGAACCGGGTCACGCTGTGCTAGATTTCACGCTGTAATGCTGTCTGTCAACTAGTGCTGCGTCAGTTTAGAGTCACTGTTGCTGAATTACCGACTGACACAAAAACAACCCGAATTTTCTCTGAGCCTGACAGTCATGTGGACCGTTTTGTCGGCCAGGGCTTCGAGATATGTTCCGATTCGCCGCTGATTCTAACCTTACATCCCGTTCCACATTTTGTGAACTTGACAAAATAGCCCGAAGGCAGTGCAGACTGATATTAGCTAAATGGAGTGAACCACGTCTCTCAAACTTTGCATTTAGGTAGGAAATTGTCTTTAGAAGATGTTAAAACTTTTATTTAGCTTACTCACCTCAGACTGTAGCCCGTCATGGTGGGGGAGCAGAGTCGGTGGGCTGCATCTAAATCGCGGAAGAGCCACGGTGGGCACAGCCTCCCTCTTGGAACGGAGACGTGCAGAATCGCGGGTAAAATGCTGGTTGCAAACTACAGCACCAGGCGGGAGCTGAATCTTTTCCAGACACGCAACCACTGGCGCCTAATTTCTAAGTCCAGCGGAAAGGAGTGCAACCCGACAGAGCTCCGCAACCATACTACACTACACCATCTCACCATGCTAACACGATATGGAGCACTAAACCCGAACTACTTTCCTAATTACACTAACAGCCAAACAGTAACTAAACTACAATATCCAACAGCCAAGCTAACACTAAATAAGTATGTATAACACTAAAAGCTATGCTAAAGACTAGGATATGCTAATGCTATACGCTAATGCTGAACTACGGCTAGCCTCCTACACTCTCATGCAAATCCAACTCCCAACTCGCCACAAGGCGTTTTCCGAGACTCCCGATGCTTTTATAACGTTGACACAGAGCTGCTACGTAGTACTCTACTGGATTACGTAGTATCTTACTCTTTAGCCATTGGCTAAAATTTATTCAAAATGAGTCAAATTCTATGTTTTAAGCTGAAGGTGGAGCTATACTGTGGTATTTAGGCAGAATTTTTAATTTTTTAAGAAAATGCACCAAAATGCTAAAATAATGAATACACACATTTAAAACACTATTAGACACTCATTTATACAGTTCATCAGCAAAAAAAAGTTAATTTAGACGTTACTTGCTCTTTAACTGTTTTTTTTAGCATGAATCACACATTTCTTAACTTTGAAATTATTTATCACCTTGCTTTCATAACTTAATCAGATTATGCACTAACTACTGACTTTTAACTAAAAGGCATAACAGATACAGTATATTATTATTGAACAGAAAAAGTCAAAAAATCTTGACATTGTTTGTGGTGTACCCCATGGATCAGTACTGGGACCTAGTTTGTTCAATTTGTACATTAATGATATTTTTGAAACATCTACATTACTAAAATTTATTTTATTTGCAGATGATACAAATATATTTTATAGCAGTGACAATTATCCAAATTTTATTAAAAAATAAATGAAGAATTGACTGTTGTTAAAAGATGGATGGACAGCAATAAGTTGTCATTAAATTTAAACAAGACTAAAGCAATAAAAATGTGGTCATCAAGAAACAAAATTTGAGTTGCCAATAAATATAGATGGTTTTCAAATTGAAATGGTACAAGAAAGCATATTTCTGGGAATCACAATAGACAGTAAACTGTCATGAAAACCTCACATCAGACACAAAACAAAAAATCTCAAAAAGTCTATCGATAATAAATAAAGCCAAGTAATTTCTTGATTGCAACACACCGTGTATTGTATTGCTCCTTAGTTCTCCCTTATTTTACTTATGGCGCTGAGGTATGGGGGAATAATTATCAATACTCCTTACAGCCTCTTTATATATCGCAAGAAAGAGCGGTCCGTATCATAAATAAGGTTGGATTCTTAGAACACACAAATCAACTTTTTTACAATCAAAATTATTAAAATTACAGGATATAATTAAATATCAAACAGTTCAAATTCTTTTCAAAGCATTTAATAAAGTTTTACCAAATAATTTACAGAAGCTATTTAT
Source organism: Nothobranchius furzeri (assembly GCF_043380555.1). Taxonomy (NCBI): domain Eukaryota; kingdom Metazoa; phylum Chordata; class Actinopteri; order Cyprinodontiformes; family Nothobranchiidae; genus Nothobranchius; species Nothobranchius furzeri. The sequence continues at coordinate 39,335,417 of NC_091751.1, forward strand.
AATTAAAGAGCTGTCACATAGCCTAAGGAGAGATAAAATATTTAAATTACCACTGGTGCGAACAACACGTAAAAGCTTTTGTGTGTCTGTGTATGGGATAAAAATATGGAATAACTTAGAGGCTGATCACAAACAAAGTCAAAATATTCAGATTTTTAAAGCACACTACAGAAGAACAGTTTGGTTAAAATACATTACAAATGAGAATGGGCAATGATGTGAGTAAAGGTATATGGGAATATATAAATAATGATATTGATAAGAATTGTTAAATAGTCTAGACTACCATTATTATTATTGTTATGATTTTCTTTGGTCAAAAGTTTGTTGAATTAGAGTTTTTTCTACATATTGAATGTTAAACTATTAGAGAAAAATAGGGGTGGGCTTGAATAAGCTTGGCTTCCGCCCACTCCCTTTCGAACATGCTTACAACAATGTCAACTTGATTTATTATTGATTTATATCCTGTTGTTAATTGTGATGTTATTGGCATGTTGGAAATAAATAAATGATGATAATGATGATGATGATGATGATGATGATGATGATGATGATGATGATGATGATGATGATGAAACTGTGGGATCTCAAGAGTAAAGGTTTTTGCGTATGCAGCGACCACTTCATATCAGGTACTTAAGCCAGTGTTTCCTCAACTGTATATGGTATTTATTTTAAATGCTTTTATTACGATTCTTAGTGGGCTTCCCAAACGTATTTTGGCATGGCCTTTTCTGTCTTATTACTCATAGCAACAAGTAAACGTCACGTAAAACGTTGCCTCATGATTTCTGCGTGCTGCCGTTTACGTGTCTTATGATCACAGCAATTAAACGGTTAAGCTGTATTTAATTTTTAAGCAATGGTTGATCAATTGTCAGATCACACATACACTGAACAAAAATATAAAAGCAACACTTTTGTTTTTGCTCCCATTTTTCATGAGATAGACTTAAAGATCTAAAATTCATTCCAGATACACAATATCACCATTTCTCTCAAACATTGATCACAAATCAGTCTAAAAGTGTGATAGTGAGCACCTGTGCTTTGCTGAGATAATCCATCCCACTTCACAGGTGTGCCACATCAAGATGCTGATCTGACATCATGAGTAGTGCACAGGTGTACCTTAGACTGCCCACAATAAAAGGCCAACCTGGAATGTGCAGTTGTTTGCTTTATTGGGGGTCTGGGGACTCAGAAACGGTCAGTATCTGGTGTGACCACCATTTGCCTCATGCAGTGCAGCACATCTTCTTCGCATAGAGTTCATCAGATTGTCAATTGTGGCCTGTGGAATGTTGGTCCACTCCTCTTCAATGGCTGTGGAAAGTTGTTGGATATTAGTGGGAACTGGTACACTCTGTCATATACGCCGGTCAAGCACATCCCAAACATGCTCAACGGGTGACATGTCCGGTGAGTATGCTGGCCATGCAAGAACTGGGACGTTTTCAGCTTACAAGAATTGTGTACAGATCCTTGCAACATGGGGCCATGCATTATCTTCCTGAAACATGAGGTGATGTTCGTGGATGTAAGGCACAACAATGGGCCTCAGGATCTCATCACGGTATCTCTGTGCATTCAAAATGCCATCAATAAAATGCACCTGTGTTCTTCGTCCATAACAGATATCTGCCCTTACCATAACCCCACCACCACCATGGGCCACTCGATCCACCACATTGACATCAGCAAAGCGCTTACCCACACTACGCCACACACGCTGTCTGCCATCTGCCCTGAACAATGTAAACTGAGATTCATCGGTGAAGAGAACACCTCTCCAACGTGCCAGACGCCATCGAATGTGAGCATTTGCCCACTCAAGTCTGTTACGGTGACGAGCTGGAGTCAGGTCAAGACCCCGATGAGGACGACAAGCATGCAGTTGAGCTTCCCTGAGACAGTTTCTGACAGTTTGTGCGGAAATTGTTTGGTTATGCAAACCAATTGTTTCAGCAGCTGTCTGAGTGGCTGGTCTCAGACGATCTTGGAGGTGAACCTGCTGGATGTGGAGGTCCTGGGCTGGTGTGGTTACATGTCATCTACGGTTGTGAGGCCGGTTGGATGTACTGCAATATTCTCTGAAATGCCTTTGGAGATGGCTTATGGTGGAGAAATGAACATTCAATGCACGAGCAACAGGTCTGGATGACATTCCTGCTGTCAGCATGCCAATTGCACGCTCCCTCAATGCTTGTGACATCTGTGGCAATTTGCTGTGAGACAAAACTGCACATTCCAGGGTGGCCTTTTATTGTGGGCAGTCTAAGATACACCTGTGCACTACTCATGATGTCAGATCAGCATCTTGATGTGGCACACGTGTGAGGTGGGATGGATTATCTCAGCAAAGCACAGGTGCTCACTATCACACATTTAGACTGATTTGTGAACAATGTCTGAGAGAAATGGTGATATTGTGTATCTGGAATGAATTTTAGATCTTTAAGTCCATCTCATGAAACATGGGAGCAAAAACAAAAGTGTTGCATTTATATTTTTGTTCAGTGTAAAAAGCACTTTGGATTGCTATTATCTATCTCACCGAGACAGATCTTAGACAGATCCTGAGACGCTCCTGCCTGATATATTTATTTTATTCAAAAAATCCGACTTGTGATTTTTCTTGGCGTTCAGTTTATACATTCAAGCAGCACAGCACTCTATTTAAACTGCTTACATGTAAATCTATGTTATTTGTCCATCCATTCATTTTCATCCGCTTATTCGGAGTCGGGTTGCGGGGGCAGTAGCCTAAAGCCTGGTTTATGCTTCTCTGTCAGCTCCGCAAGGGACAGACACGCACGGATTGACAGAAGCGTTTTGCTCTCATACTTCTCCGTCTCCTGGAGAGTGTTGCAAAGAAATTGCCTGGCAGGACAACAGAGGGCGTAGCGCTGTTCTGTGGTATCCTGTCATGTATCTGGTATTTTTGTGTATATAAGAGACTTTTTAACATGGACATATTTGTCTCTCATTCTCCTCCACCTCTTCATGCACTCCCCACCTATAAGCACATTTCCTGTCTTTTCCGTCCACAAATAAAATGCTTGCTGCGCATCTTTTCACTCCTCCAGTCACGAGGAATTAAACGTTCATATTTTTAGAGTTTTTTCGCGAGGTATTTTTCAAGCTTCTCCGTGTCTGCCGCTTGTTATCCTCGGCTCTCTTTGTGTTTTTGAGGGTGCAATGGCGGCGCTGTAAACAACAGCGGCGTCCTGACCAATCACAAGCTTGCGTTGTCCGTCTTGACCAAGCCCCCACAATGCCGCTCAGAAAATGGTCCCATCCCGGAAGTAAGAAAAATTGCAGTTCCACCCTCATCCGCTGGGGGCTGGTGCCAGAAGCGAGCAAATCCTCATTGACTCCCATGTTAAAAATGCCGATTTCACAGCAGAAATAAACATGTTTACAGCCTGGTGCCAAAACATGTTTTTTGTCTAAATTATCTAGTTTATACTCATGACAACTCTGAGGGGGGTGAATTTTTTTCTCACTCTTCTGTTTAAGTGTATTGAAAGCCTAAAATTCTGTATAATTAATGAGCATCCGACACACGTGACCGCCGCCTCAGACCCACGTGACCACAGAGCTAGCTCCGTGGAAAGGCCTCAGTACAGCCTCGGTCTGGCTTGGAAACTGCTCCGGCATTTTGAGTCTCTGTGTTTGTGTATTCTTCTTTGGATATTATTGGTGCAATTGTTGGACAAAATGACTTGCAGTGGTATTAATTGCACTAATAGAGCGTCCAAGGAGTCTCCACTTCATTTTTTTCGGTAAGTTAAAATCTATATTCGTATTTTATGTCACTGCTACCTTTAAACTAGCTGAGTTTACCGAAGTAGCTAGCTAACTATCAGTTTAACATGTAGCATGTACTGTTTAACCATGAAATTTAAATGTAAAATACGGTAAAATAATTAATAGGGCATATTTAGATGGGTAATAGGGTAAAACCCAGTGCATTTAAGATAAAAATGGGTTGAAATATGACGGAGCGCTAAGAGGGAGACTTCTGTGTCCATTCTTCCATCCGGTAATCCCCAGCGGTCAGGCCGGGCAGCCTGGACGATCCGGCGCCATTTGCTGCGCCTAGCTGCTGCGCGGTCTGACCGCTCGTGGAGTTTTTCATGTCTGACTTTAACCGCATCTAATACTGTATTACGGCGTGAGCGCAACAGCGACAACTTAATATCGATGTGTAAGCAGCCTGAGTGGTAGGGTGTTTTCATCTGAACCCTCCAGCAGGCTATGCTGCACTATTGACGTGTTAGCGCGCGGCGCTAACAACTTAGCAACGTGACATGTCTCTGAGAAAGCGTAAAACACGGACGCTTCTTCTGAAGCGGAAAATAACACCTCTTCTTAAGCAGAGCAGGATGTCGCCTCGGCTCGTTCACGGCCGAGCCGGACTGAGCTCGATAACATTGACCAAGCACAGCCACTGGGCCGTTGTAGCTGCCACCAGGCCTGCTGAAGGAACTCCAGCGGGTTTCATCAGACTCGTAAAGTTTCTTGTTTTTGCTGGGGATTTCTGTATTTTACCGCTCCCTCCTGCAGTCTTCCCCTATTAAAATTTAAAATGTGTAACTTTATGTATTGTGATGAATGACTAATATTCGTGTTAAACTGAAACGTTAGGCATTTAGGGGGAAAAAACAAAATAATAAACATTATACAGATGTCAAATAAATCAAACTGTAATTAAACTATATATTTTCAAAGTCATATAGACAGCATGATGGTTTGTGTGATCCGCGCGGTTTCACTTACACCCCTTTAATGATCAGGCTGTTTTTTATTATTTTTATCAGCTGATAGCAGTTAAAATTATGGTAAAAAATAATTTTATCTGTTTTTGATAACTTAATGCCCAGGAAGAGCATCTTCCTGGGCATTAAATATAACCCAAATGTTTTATTATGAGCAGATCTGATGAAGGTTTAGACAAGCAGTCTGCAAAGTAAAACTTGTTTAGAGTCCAAACTCTTACTAAAGCTTTTGAAAAGAAAAAATGGTTGAATTTTGAGAAATATCCACAACAGGGGAGCGAGACCTCTGAAAAATGTATATTTTCTCTGAATTCATAGAATAATGTGAAGATTCTGGGAAAAGTTGGGATTCTGAGATTAAAACGTAAATCTTTCTAATCATAATTCTGGCAGTTTTTGTGTCCTTCTGCTGTGGAAAGTCGTGCAACATGAAGATACTGAGAAGATGCTTACAACCTGTATTTTTATTCCATCCATAAATAAAATCATGAGCTATTTTTTTAATCCAAATTTGATCCAAAGGGCCATCGTTGGTTCCAGACCCGTTCTAGAACATTCCTCTAATCTTAAAGTCATCATCAGTTTCTTCCTTTTAACAAATATTTATTTGTTCAAATATTTAATATTTATAACTGGAATATTTGTTCCTCCCTCTCCCACTGCAGTTAGTCCTGTCCTGCAACCCTGTTTTTGCAGCTTAGTGAAGCCAACCATCACTAACCTGGGGGTGGTTTTGGACCCAGAGATGCGGATGGACTCCCACATTAGCCAGGTGGTTAGATCCTGCTTTTCCCGGCTTCGCCAGCTACCAAAGATGAAGTCCATCCTGAAAGACGTGTCATATTTTCTCCCCAAGCTGGACCTGACCGTCATGTATCGGTCCAAAATAGTGTGATGATATTGTGTTTTTGTACATAACAGACTTTTTAACAGACAAATTTGTCGCATTCTCCTACACCTCTTCACGGGCTCGCCACAGTAAATATTCTATTTGGCAAGAGATAAACTTTATTGTATTTATCCTAGTGAATCTATAATTAAACGGGTAAACTAGTAGTAGCACATCCAACATCAAAGAAAGTAAAATGTTATTATCAGGAGAGGGAGAATGTTTAAGTGGTTAGCAGCAGTGTGCTAGCCGATGGCCCCCTCCATGAGGCCACCACAGCTCAGCAAAACGTCATTGTAGCTTCTTCTGGGGAGAAAAACACTTAGAGAAAAAATAAAGTTAACAGCTGAAATAGCAGGAAATAATACAGTTAAAGAGCAGATTGTAGAAGAAAGAAACCCCTGGGTTAAACTGGTCTGTCTACTGCATAATGCTGAACTCTAACATGTGTCCTCAGGGAAGGACCTGATTGGTGTCCAGAACCTGCTGAAGAAGCACCAGGCTCTGCAGGCTGAGATCACAGGTCATGAACCTCGCATCAAGGCTGTCACCCAGAAAGGAGAGACCATGGTGGAAGAAGGTAGAGCAGGTCTGGTCCTGACATGTTTCTGAGGTGTCTGCAGGTTCTGGCTCACTTTTTTTGGGTCCAGGTCACTTCGCTGGTGAGGAAGTGAAGACTAAACTGTGGGAGCTTCATGGACGTTGGGACACGCTGAAGGCCAAGGCGTCCCAGAGGAGGCAGGACCTGGAGGACTCTCTGCAGGCCAAGCAGTACTTTGCGGATGCTAATGAGGCCGAGTCCTGGATGAGGGAGAAGGAGCCCATCGTTGGAAGTCCAGACTAAGGGAAAGACGAGGACTTGGCCGAGGTATGGAAGTCCCTTCCTGAGAAACTCCAATCGCTTTTCTTTGCTCTCTTTCCAGTCCTTCATAATTAGTGTTTCTGTATTTGGCATTTCCTTCGGTTGTCTACCAGACATCGTTGCTCGTTTGAGCGTCTCATGGGTTAGGAGTAGAAGTGCTGGCCTCGCACAGGAAGTGATGACAAACGTGTTCCCGTCGCTCTTATTTCAAACGGTTTACAAGCTGTGATGTGTGTTCCCGCTGCAGAGCAGCCATGACACGTGGCAGCCGGCAGAAGGCTCACGCTTTTCCACTAAACACCCGCAGAGCTACGTCTGCGGTGAACTGAGCAGGGTTTGTTTTACGGTGGCGGATCCGATTGGACCATCGCTGCGAGAAAGCTCCACTTGTGTCAGACGAGCTGAAGGTTCTGATGTTCTGCTCCACAGGCTCTCCTGAAGAAGCACGAGGCCCTGATGTCGGACCTGTCGGCTTACGGCAGCAGCATCCAGGCCCTGAAGGAGCAGGCCCAGTCCTGCAGGGTGAGTTCAGAATCCTCGGCCCGTCAGAACATTCTTATCCACCACGTTCTAACACCAGACCTGTTAACCCGACAGCAACAAGGTGATCAGCAGGTGCTTTTGTCCTGCAGGACCTGAAGGCCAATGAGTCCCGCCTGAGGGACATCAACAAGGTGGCATCTGAACTGGAGTCAGAAGGTCTGATGGCTGAGGAGGCTCCTATGGTTCAGGCTCAGGTGAGCGTCACCTGTCTGCAGCAGCTGGTCCCTCTCACTTCCTGGTTTAACTCTGCTCGTCTCTGTTTGTAGCAACAAGAACATCTGGGTTCTGCTCCTGGAAAGGTGCGTGTTGTCCTCCGCCTCCACCAGAACCAGACGTGGTGTTTATGTTACCACTCATTTGTTTGTTTACAGGATGAAGCCGACTCTAACACGGCGTCACCCTGGAAGGTGAGTTCATTCAGCTGATCAGAGGTCACCTCTGATGGCAGCAGTCACGGCCGACCGTGCTGACATCACACAGGAATTCAGGTGACCCGGCAGGCACCAGGTTTTGGTGAAAGTGGGGACATGTCAGCTGGTTGCCATGGCTAGTTATCTTTATGCATCTGTATGACTGCTGACTGGTGTGTGTTTCCTGTGACCTTTGACCTCAGACCGTACGGTTGGGCGTTCAGACGACGGCTAACTTTAATTCCATCAAGGTAAGAGGAAGCTCTTCCCTTCCTGTCTGAGCGATCCGTCTCCAGGTTTCTTCGTCCGGCGTCCAGCCGGCGTCCACCTTCATCTCACCTTCATCTCATCTCACTTCATTTATAGTGCAATACTTTCACATTATCATTTTCCCACACTTCTGTATACCTGTATTTTGTTGTTTTTCAATAAAGAATGACAAATTATTTAAGTTTGGTTTTTGTTGCACACAAATATATATCTGTAAAAAATATCTACAAAGCTAATGTTTACATAACAAGTATGATTGGGTTTTGCAATACGGCACTCAAGTTTATTTTAGTAAGATTTTCAAACCAAGTAAAGTTAGTAAAGAACACATTTCTATTGTCTGCTAAGAAACTGTTGGGATTTAAAATGGGCCTGTTGTACAAATAACTTGTAAATGATTATTCCTCACTTTTGTCTTAACCAAAGAAATTCCAGTAATTGAGCAAAAACATTTATTTTTAACACTACATTTTATAAAACAGGGCGCAAAGTGTCGGCACATGTAGGTATTTATGTCGATGGTCCGCCCCAACCGAACCAGGAGACACAGACGTCAGGGAGGCCAAGGTTGTCTCTGCAGCTCTCTGGGCACCACGCCTCACTCAGCTGTCTCCAATGATCCAAATGGCTATGGAGGAAAAAATAACAGGTTTGGCCTAGCTGTTTAAAGTACAAAACCATTCATGAAGTGGTCAAGACAAGTACTTGGAACTTACACGCTGCGTTGTGTAGCTGACGTTGGAGACACACAGGCTGCCATGGTGACCTTTTAATAGATCTAAGAAAAAAATGTAATAAAAGAATGAAACTTAAAAACTCCCAGACCTCATGTCATATTTACTCATCAGCTATGGCTGATTTGTTTGGATCACAGTGAGTTACACTAATTCTAATATATTTTTATTTCTATTATACATACATACTTTTTAACTGTTATTTTCACATGACTGTTATCAGGCTCTCTTGTTCTGGTTCTGATGATAACTCTGTGTCTTCCAGTAAGTTATCTTGTGCTTACTTCATCTGTATAATGTCTCTTTACTTTTGGTAAATTGTACTGAGTCCAGAATAAAGGCTAGTTGGCTGTACAAGATACAAACAAGTATTACGTTTTGGAAATATATGAAACACCGCCAGCATCTGTTAGAGCCTGTGGCGGGGTGCTGAGGGCCGGCTCCAGCCCAGGAATGAGCTCTACACGCCGGCCGGGAGGGTTTGAAACACCGCCATCCTCTCCTCTGCTGGCTGTAAATTCTGTTATGGTTACCGGTGCTTGTGTTGCAATGTGAAACGCTTGGTCTCAGATTTTGTAAGAAAGATAATAAAATGTCCCCCCAAAATACGACTTAAATATATTTTCTCTTCTTCATGATACATTTAATGGCTGGTGCGACTCAGGAGTGATAGCGCCAAAAAAAACTACTGAAAACTTGCTCAAAGCAAAATGTTTTCATTACGGAAATAAATTATAAACTTACCGATTTAAAACTTTTTTAATACAGGTACTTCTCACGAACAGGCGCAGAAAACCTCCACCTAAACTCCGTGTAAGGTTCAGGTCGATGGGTGTTCCAGTTAGCTCCGGTTGGGTTGAAGCTAGGTGGCTACATCCGTTAGCTCGGCTCCCACCTCCGCTTTAGCTTTGGGTTAGCCAGGGTTAGCTTCAGGTTAGCTCGTAGCTAGTTCGCCTGGGTGTCGTCACTCGAGCCCAGCCTTACAGCCACACCCTCAGCGCCTCCTCTCTTCCCTTTTATGGAATTGTCTGGGCTGGACGGAACCTGTGACACGGTCAAAATGGCGGTGGTGGACACCTCCCATTATGGACAGATAACGTGAAATTGAAGCCTATGGAATCGAATTGTCCAGTATATGTACAGTCTATGGTCTTGACTGACGGATGTTTAGAAAAGAGAGCTCGACTCCGTCCGTTCTTGCGGAGCTCTCCGGCAGGCACGCAAGGACAGATAGTGGCGTTGCGTGTCTCCGCACTGACGCAGACGGAGAAGCATGAATCAGGCTTTAGTCGAGAGGCCCAGACTTCCCTCTCCCCAGCCACTCGGACCAGCTCCTCCGGGGGAATCCCAAGGTGTTTCCTGGCCAGGTCCACTCCGACAGCTTCTGGTCAGAGATGTTTAATCTATTTAATTTCTGACTATATAAAACGATTTTTTTGGTTTTAAAGTGTGAAGTAAACTCCGACGGAGTAAAATCCAAGCCGATCCCGTACATTTTGTTTATTTTTGTTGCCTGTCAACATGGTGTCTACTCTCTGAGAGTCACGTGACGTCCGGAGCTCTATAGACTTCTATGGAAAAACTGGAATGCGGAAGTCACATGGTTCATTGTAGCTTCGAATAGTTCCAAACAGCCCCCGCTGCTGCATTGACTGCAGTTCATTTTCGGTGTTTCGGAAGGATTTTCTCCGGTAAGTTGATGAAATGTCATCTTTTTGTTTTTGCATTGTGAAGCGTTAGCTACCCGCTTCGTACCAAAAATAATCCAACGATGATATTTTATGTTGCCCGTTTTAGCTAGATAAGCTTTAATGAGCTAACTGTGTGCAGCTTGTTGGTTGTGAGCAGGAGGACGAGCTGTAGACGGGTTTCTTTCAGCTTGTTTGATTCTACGTTTTAAAAATATTCTGCACAGTTTGAAATAGGTTATAAACTTTTTACATTATTATTTTTATTTGGGATTTTTGTACAATACGTTGCTTGTTGCTGTATCAACACGAACATGCATCCGAAATGGAAGCACAAATGGAGAGACCAATAATAAAGAAAATGTGATTGTGAAGACAAGTAATTATTTATTATTTTTCAGTTAATAACACTGACTACAGCAAACTGCAGAAGCATGAGACAAACAGGATTACGAACGTAAGAAGATATGTTTTTCTGTTTTGTGGACTCAAGTAATTAGAATAGAATTACGATATTTCAAGAACAGTAGTCGAACACAATCCCTTTTAAAAATTAGACATTTTCCATAAAACTGCTCATTTCCACTTGCTTTATAATATTAGCATTTGCTATTTTGTTAAGTAAGGAATGACAAGAAATAAGAATAAAAAAAATACAACTATCGATAAATAAATGTCAGAGTAACTAAAACAAAAATTTTATGTAACCATTAAAGATACGGTTGCAATGTTGTGTGTCCATCTTCATGTTTTCATAGTGGCTGAGCGGAGGGCTGACCAGGAACAACAGTGGAGGCAAAACCCAGTTGGGTCTGTGATGGAGTGATGCATGCCTGAAGTGATTGCCATCTCATCCACAGTAAGCACAGACTCTCTTTCCATCTATGTCAGTTTTTTTTACCTTCAAACTGAGCCTGTCACACACCTCTCCTAACACACCTGGTTCCAGTTTAACGGGCTGCATTTGTCTTTGCAGGTTCTGACATCAGGCAGAGGGATACTCATGTCCTGAAGAAACCTGTAGCCTGTTGAACCCACTGAAAAACAGAGCTGTACGGCCTTTTTGATTGTCTGTTTACTCCATTTAATACCTCTTGTGTTTGTCATGCCTTTTTGACTTTCTGTTTCCTCCCTTAGGTTTTCCAGCTGAGTTCCCTGGTTGCGTAGCCTGTTCCTTTCTCCTCCTGGCCCTGACGCCGGCTCCTCATGGCTTCCTGGGATGTCCCTCTCTCCTGATACCATCTCATGTCCCCTCTCACTTTCCCTCATCTCATTTGCCTCACTGCTGCTGCTGCTTTCCTCATTCTCTGAAATTATAATGGCACTGTTAGAATAAAGAATAATTTTTAAACAAAATAAATACAAATGTCTAATATTTCAAAATATTTGTACCACAGTTTACTTGAGTACAACATGTGTGGTCACTGGTCAGTGGATCAACATGCAGTGGTTCTGCTGTACTTCTCACTGCGGGATCCTTATAATATTATTCAATAATTACCAAAAATAGCCAGGGGAAATGTGACAATATTCAATTTTTGTGATTTGTCCCACCATACGCCTTTCAAACTGACTTACAGCACTGGGATGTTTGGAACTATTGAGAGCTCCATGAACCACGTGACCGCGAGTCTGCGAGTTCAAAGTGTGTCGCAACTCTCTTTCTATAGCTCTGGTTTTAGCTAGGCATTAGCTCCAGAAAAGCTTCATGGAGATCTGAAGCAAGAACGGTGAAAGGACGCGTTCATAAACCCGTTTACACACGCCAGGACGAATGCACTCACTTTTACGTTCGTCAGGCAAAACACAGATTTCAGTTCACATTCATGAAAAATAAATTCACAAACGATCGTTCAATGGACGCGTTCGGCATAACACTGCATATTATGATAATTATTTCAGGATTTAAAAATACTAATGTCAGTTCATCAAATTCATCAGAAACTAACATGTCACAAACACAACTAAGCTTTTCAGTGGAAATATTTGTTATACGATTGAATTATAAATTACAATTAGTTACAATTACAAGTATGTACATGATTTATTTTATAAATATATATATTTCATTCAAATGTAGTTTTAGTTCTAGAAATTATTTTTATCTTTTAACTTTTCCTGTCCTGTCCCAGCAGCGGACAGAATGAACGATCCAGGTGCCATAATATGCCAGAGCAGAGTTACTGTACAGGGATGTAAGATATTCCTCCTGTTGCGCAGCAGCCTTTGTTGTTTTTGGCATGTTAGACCGCACTTGCTAATGCACCAGAGTGGATAGGCAGGGAGAAAAGAGACGTACCATACAAACAGGGAAAGACAGAGAATGGATCAATAAATAGGGAGAATATTTACACAAGTATGAGCTTCTGTGTGTGTGTGTGTGTGTGTGTGTGTGTGTGTGTGTGTGTGTGTGTGTGTGTGTGTGTGTGTGTGTGTGTGTGTGTGTGTGTGTGTGTGTGTGTGTGTGTGTGTGTGTGTGTGTGTGTGTGTGTGATAAGAATTCTTTTATATAAATGTTCGGAAAAATTACTAAAACAGGAACAGTTAAATCTACCCAGAATGTTTGTTCTAATAAAATAAAAGCTTAGCTGAGCAGACGACGGTCTGCATTTTAAAAACGAAAAGAGACGAGACACTTTGCTTATGAATGCATTCAGATGTGTGCCTTTATGTGAATTGTGTCAGTTTGTTGTCTACAAAGGTGTCAGGAAGCAGTTTAGTGTCCCATTCGGTTACCATGGCAACTCACCCAGTTGCTGACCTCTGTGTGATGGGGGTTAACACCAGTCAGACTGCTCCCCAGAGTCGGCTGTCAGGAATATGAAGATGATTGATTAGCATCTGTAGCACCAGCATGAAAAGATCTCATAAACACTCATTCAAATTGTTTTTATTGCTTTAAAAAATACCAAGTCAGTTAGCATCTGAATATTATTTATTTATTCAACTTATGTTTTTTGGAGGATAAAACATGAACATCGCCTTCCAAACAGCTCCTTCCTCCAGGCAGACTTGTAAAAAGTCAGGGATTTTGCAGGATTACAGTCAGGTATGTGATTGTTAATACACAAGTTTAGTCGCTGACAGAAATAGAAACACCTGTGAAGGAGGCCAAAAGGTGAGAAACAGCCATCTGGTGGTGAGAGGAGAGAGTTGTATGAGTGACACCAGGAAGACGCCGTTAGGCCATCATCTGTATTTCCCATTAAACCAGAACAGTTATTTAGATTTCAAAAGGCCATTGAAGACGTGTGCACCATTTGGGGAAATCTGGCGTCTTCGTGGAGGAATCATGACCACAAGCAGAGTCTCCAGAACAGGAACAAGGCTATTTTAGTCAAGTCTGCACATAAAAACATTAAAAATGTGTGCTATGGGGCTGTGACCTCCTCCTAGAACCACAGTAGATAAAAGAGTCCAACATGCCTCCATTTAGTGGCTCAAACATCCCAACATGATGCAGAAGAACTTTATTTTAATTATTTGATGACAGATTTGGAGAGAAACAGTGATTGGAGGTTTCTGCAGCAGAACATGGGTTATGTCAGATTAACCAGTGTTCTGAAATTATTTTGTTTCCAATTGGCTTTAGAGGGAGACTAGGCAGTTTTGGCTTGCTTTTAGCACCCCCTAGTGTCAGCTTGTAGAACTGAAAACAAAACATCTCTCGTCGCTGTGAGTTCATTTTTTTAACACCTTAATTCAACAACTGAAACATCCTCCAGTCTTCCTTAGCGTCTAGAGGGGTGATTCATCATTAAATTAAACAAATTGGCTGTATTCGTGATCTAAAACATGCAGGGAACGTGCTGAAGCCAGACTGCAGCACTGGGTAGGTCAGCTCAATTTTTTTCTAAGTCTAACAGACCGGAGCAGAAACTGAAGTTGCAAGTGGAATATTCTGGCCACGTGGGGCGAGAGTGGCTGGGTGACATTTCATTAACCCTGTAAAGGGTCTTTTTAGCACAAACTGGCTCAAGAAAATGATTTAAAAATGAGAAAGGTTCAAAGTATCCCTTTAAATGAATTGTGTTGCAGAACAATGACCCCAAACAAAGGATCAATGGTTTCCAGAGGGACACAAACATTAAAGACAAATGTTTGCGCTTACAAAACCTGCAGAATGTTCTGAAGATAAATCAGATCCACATAAAACCGCTTAATCCCACAAATTCTACTTTTCGCTGCATTTGTAAAAACAGATTCAGGGCATCCATTGAGCACCAGAAAAATCTTCTAAAGTTGATCCAGCTGTGGGATTGAGACAGGAAGGGCAGCAGTCAGGTGGGAGTTCATCTGCACAGACTGGGAGACTTTTGAAGGATGGCCTCATCTCAAGAAGAGGCAGCAAAGAACCCTCTTCTCTCCAAGAAGATGATCATGGATGACTAACATCTGATACAGAAGCATCAAACTTTATAGAGACCGTTGTCCAAACCAGGAAAGAGGAGGTGGTCCTGAAGGGATCCAAGTGTGTGGATCAGAGGATCCATGCAGGCGATCTATGCTTAGTTCTCCAAGATGCTTTGAAACCTGCCTGAGTTACTTAAAGAAATATGTGCAAGAAGCAGAACTGATGACACTTTGTAAGCAAAACAGCAGAAAAGGTTTAAATAAACCACGATAATGTTCTTTTGAGACCTTTGAGAAGAAATTACTACGTTTGGGTGTTTCATCCTTGTCTTTGCTGCAGCTAATTAAACGTGTGGGATGTGTTACTGTGTCCAGGTAAACAATGGATCAGCTTCTTCCTACTCCTTTTTTTTTAACCATATGCACATTTCCTTTTCAGGATTTGATTTTATTTCTATTTTTATTTTCTGTGCATTATTTTTCTTTGATCATTTGTTTTTCTTACTTGTTATAAATATAGTATATAGTTTTGTTGTCCCTTACCTCCTCTGCAGTTATATAATAATAATGTTAATCGGTAGCCTTTCTTTTCTTGTGTTTTTCTTGTATCTTTTTCTTTTATCTGTATGTTTACTTTAAAATGGACTTTAAGTCTGGCAATAAACATATTATTATTATAAACATCACCATTAGCAATTACAGGAGATGCTCACCGCTTTACTTTTCATGACGTGTTATTAGACACCCAATCAAAAACAAAGTTAGAACTAGAAATAGGTGAGATATAATGGGAACGGACAAACACCTGCCAGTAAAATGTGCTGATGAGTCATAGCTGTCTGGAATTCATCAAGTTAAATAAGAAATAATGATGGAAAAAATAAATCACTCAAAACTCCACACCTGCTGCTAACTACACTCACCGTCTTTACGGAGTGTGTGTGTGTGTGTGCGTGCGTGCATGCGTGCGTGTGTGTGTGTGTGTGTGTGTGTGTGTGTGTGTGTGTGTGTGTGTGTGTGTGTGTGTGTGTGTGCGTGCGTGCGTGCGTGCGTGCGTGCGTGCGTGTGTGTGTTATTAGTGAGTGATCTGAGGTTTAGATACGGTGTTATTTAATCCGTGCCTGACAGATGAAGTGAAATGCCTTCAGGCTCTGGATCAGATGAAAACAGAAGCCAATTCCAATGGGCAGTTTGTTTGTTACTTGCTTGGACAGAAAGTGAAGAGCTGCATTTCATCTGATATGAGAAAATAAAACCTAAAACATATCAGTAGTTTAGCTGACTTCACTCAAGCAACACGTCTTGATGATTGCCTCCTCCGAAGGACGAAAAGTGGCGGGGAGCTTGTTGTATTTTATAAAATAAAGCTACAAAAGATCAAATACCTAAAAACACTCCACCTTTTTCTACTCCCCCACTTAGAATTTAAACATAAGCTATCATATTAAAAGGTTTTAAGCCTAGTCTTAAAAGTAGACAAGGTGTCTTTCTCATGTACTAAAGTTGGGAGCTGGTTCCACAGAAGAGGAGCCTAATGACTAAAAGAGCTGCCTACCATTCATGAACAGTCAGCGCTTCCGTTGAAGATCAGAATTTTTAATTCATATATATTTAAAAGCCAGGGTCAAATGTAATGTGCCAGATGTATAAATAACTGATGAGAAGTTTTCCAAGGATTATTTTCATCCTTCAAATTAGAAGAGGATTTATTCAAAGATAATTAAAGTCTTACTCGAACAGTCAGGTTTGATCTCAATTAACACACCACCAACTGTTTAATATGTGGAAATATTAATGACTTAATCTAATTAATGATCAGGAAGCTCAGTGTGGAGGAAGAATTTTAACATTTCACTTTTGAAGAGAGTCAGTTAGGAATGAATCGGCACATTTAAATCTTTGTAAAATCAAAATGAGTTCCAGAGCATCACTATATTTGTGCATTAAAAATATATATTTCCCTTAAGGCTGAAAATAGCATTTTAACTGGTCTCAATGTGTCATTTAGGATTTTTTTTATTAAAAAACAAAAGGTTTAAATTATAAGCCAAATTTTTGTGAGAATCAATCATCTAGTCTGAAAATGACACGTACATGAGAGCTTTTGTACTTTTGGTGTAGCTGAAAGTCATTTGGTTTCATTCGCAGCTGCTTTGTGCAATTCCTCCAATCATAGACACAGTAAAAGGACTAAATTACCCAGACAGTGTTCAGACAGGCAGAAGAAAGGAGCAGATGAGGACGGATTATGATGAGGGGAAGAATATTTCTTTTTAATTGGGATTTCCATGATGATTGTTTGAAACCAGTGGTTCCCAAACTTATTTAGCCGCGCACCCCCTTCTATCCCTTCTATGTCCCGACCATGTCAACGCATCCCCCCCCCCCCCCCCCCGCCCCCACATCGGGGCATGTCTCTCTCTCTCTCTCTCTCTCTCTCTCTCTCTCTCTCTCTCTCTCTATATATATATATATATATATATATATATATATATATATATATATCAGATGTCAAGCTAAACAGACAGGGTTAAAAAAATTTCCCCATCACTTTCATTTTTTAAATAGTAATTAATAAACATTCAATACCATTACAATTTCCTTTGATTTCATTTTAAATAAATATTTAGAGTGCCCAGGTAGCACATAAACAATGCAATTTAACGGTTTTCTTAAAGTAGGAACGTTTAACCTGTGCGGCCAGAGCGCTCTCCTTCCTTCTGTTCTGCGTAAACCTGAGCTGATCACCTACTTGTGCGTAATCAAATGTCAATAGGGGACAAGGTATAGCCATGATGTTCACTTTTACCTCAGACCGACTCATTGCTGTTTTATGGTGTGGCTGAATCTGTGATCCGCTGTCATGCGGACTGGAATGACAAATGCTGCAGTAGCATGAGATGTGGTCAGGTTCATGAGGAGTCACTGGCTGGCAGAGCCGGATTAACGCAAAGGCAAAGTAGGCACGTGCCTAGGGCCTGATTGGCTGGATGGGGCCCAGACAGAGGAACGAAATTAAAAATAAATAAATTAAAAATTAAATTTACAAATGTCCTATGATAGAATTTGTAGATAGGACTCCTATCTACAATTTATTTCAATATTTATTAATTAACTAAAAATAGTGACAATGTGTATCTTAACCATAGACTGTTTCATTGGCGCCACCCAATTAAGGACGTCAGAGAAGCGGTCAGAGTCAGAGTGGGACACAACAAAGCTAGCAGGTGTTTTTGAGTAGGCTAACTTTCACGAAGCTTTCGGTTGCGACAAAACGTAAAAAAAAAATGAAGAGGAACAAAAGAAGAGACAGCGAGGGGCTTCACAGAAGTTTCTGTCGGGCTGCTCGGGCAGCTGTCCGACAGCTGTGAACCTGCTCGAGTCAGCAGAGACAGAGGCCGGGCCCAAGCCAGATCCGGAGGAGACAGGACCCAAAGACGCAGTAGAAGATGCGGCGGGAAATGCGGCTGAAGACGCTGTAGCGCCAATGCCGTCAACATAAATGCCTTCACAGAAGGACAAACTGGAAGAACATCAGCTAGCCAGAAGTGAGCCCAATATAGTCTTACAGGAGCCTCTAGACCCAGAAAGGGTATTAACAACTAGCTGCCCAGCTGATCCTGCAGTGGTACCAAACTGATGACACGATGCCTGAGTACTTTGCACTAAACCATCCCACTCAAAATATTGGATATTCTTCTGCATCACAGAGGAAATCTGGAGACATAAACTGAAGTTTTACCAAGGAATATTACTTTAGACGTGTTTCTGCGGTGACTGAGGCCCTGTGATGCTGGAAGGCTGAAGATTATCCCGGAGTGAAGAATGCTAAATGGTTTCCTTGGTAAGTGTTGCTGGTTTAATTAATTATTTTTCAAATAATTTTATTAATGTTCAAATAGCAAAACAATAAGTTCACACTCAGAACATTGACACAGAATTTCTGATTCAGCAGAGGCAACAACAGCTTGAATGAGCTTAAATCAAGATCAAAACTTACGATAACGTTTTCATTTTAATAAAATACTTTCTTTTAAGATTATAGATTGTATTAAATTTATACTGTAATAATTTAGGCTGCATGTTTATAGTTTGTTTTTGCACCTTTAAAACATGCTTCAGTCCATTCAAATTAATCTATTTATTCTTGAATGTCTTTCCACCATCATGTGATTAATTAGTCAACATTTATAAATGTTGTAAGCTATTGTATTTAGCAGAAAATCTTTTAAATTAAATGTAGTGATTAAATATAAACAGAGCAAATAAGAGACACATATTTGCTCTGTTTACATAGTTTAACGACACCTAGTGGTTATTTACTGGTACTACCGCCTTGACAATGGCACTCCCAATGGAAAAGATGAGGATAATTTATTAGCATTTAATACAGCTGTGTAATGACGTATAAATTATTAATATCAAAAAATAGTCTGGTAGAATGTTTTACATACAAACAACCAATTTGTAACCAAAGACTAGGCTATGTAAAATGTGAATGAACTTTTATAAGTAACTTTGGTAAGTTTCAGATTTCAATTCATTAAATAACATCGATGGAGGGGGGCCCTAAAAATGCAGCCTGCCTAGTGTAGTCCATTTATTTAATCCGGCTCTGCTGGCTGGAGCGGACCCGACTCATCCCAGAAGCTAATATCTTAATTTGACCTTGAATGAAAAATAACCTCTTAAAAGTTTTAATCACGGTGGAGGCAGCACTCATGTCTGACGGCGCGCCGGAGTTAAAGCAGCGTGTGCGCTTATTGAATCTGTGTGCATGTGTGTGTGCGCGCACGTGCACACGCGCGCGACACAGCCGCTCAAGTCACCGCGTCTCGCGCTATTTAAATCAATGTTGTAAAATGACTTCTGCCCAGCCCAGATGTGCTCACTTGTGCACCCGTGAGCCGTGGTTCAGCCGGAACGCGTCTGACCTCTGACAGACGCACTCTGAACTTCAGATCTTCAGCGCGCTGCTCATAGCCTGAATGGGAATCATTTCTTGTTATTTTGTTACATCCACAATGTTCTGTGTGTGAGGTTTACAATGTCAGAACACCTGCATGAGACAGGTGTTAATTACAATCTGCCAGAATGACTCGCCACCTTCAGATTCCTCCAACACCGTTAAAAATGATCAAATACGGAACATATCGGCGTGCGCAGGCCAGAGTGCTGAAGCTCGGCGCATTGTTATTATGAAGCTAGGGCACATGTGGAGGACACGCGCGCGCACGCGCAAAAATATACTTGTTTTCAATTAAATTTATTGTGCCCACTTACTTTTTCTTTGGCCCACCCACAAATGAATTTCTACACTAATGGTGACATGACATATGACAGACTTCTCTGAGCTCCACAGCCATTACACTTTTCACCTCGCGCACCCCCTAGCGGCAGCTCGCGCACCCCTTTGGGAATCCCTGTTTTAAACAATAATTTTTGACGACATTTTACAGCAAAAAACATTCAACTTTATTAGTTCTTTGCATTTATGTTCAAGGAAATTAGTAAAAAATCTTATTAAAGGTAAAACTAACAAATTCTTTGCAGAATAAAAAGATGAAGAAGATTTAACCATGTGGTCAGCCGCTTGGTAGAGCTCATTTTTGTCCTTATATGAAAATATGCAGTTTAAGAAAAACCTACTCAATTAAAATAATTCTCAAAAAAAATAAAAGGACATGTTTCTAAAAGAGTGTATTGGTATTAAATATGTTATAGCCAATCTGCAAACAAGCTAGGTTTGTATCACAAACATGGTGATGGCACACCCTCGGGTATCTTCCCCGAGACCCTTCTTCCATAAACCCAAGATGCCAGAGGAAACAGGATAGCACTAAACACCAGTCGCTGTTTTCTAGGTCCAAACACCTTTTGTAATAGTGTCATGGCTCAAGGTAAGTGTCTAACCCAAGACATGCAGAATCAGCACACGTAGTCCAAAGCAGTAAAGTAAAATGTCTTTATTATAAAAACGGGAACTGAAACCGCACAGGGAAGTCCTGTGGGATGAGCAATACGGCTCGAGTCTCTGAGGTGCTCAGGTTAATCAGGAGAGGAGGGGAAGCCGGGGAGGACGCTGGGCAGAGGATGAGAGATCCAGGAGGGGTGAGGTAGCAGAGGGAAAGCCAAACAGGAATGGCGGAGGAGGATGGGACGTGATGAGTATGTTCCAGAAAACGAAGACAGCGAGGGTGAGTAGATGATGAGATGATTCTGAGCGAGACAAAAACAGGCGTAAGGGATAATCCAATTCCAAATCCAAAATACAATCCAAGGTCATAAATCCACTAGTCGAAGGCGAGTCAAAACACGAATTAACAAGATCAAAGTTCAGAGTCGAGTGGCTGGTGCTACCTAAACTGGTGCAATCATCCGGCAAAGTGATGTGTCTCCATCCTCCTTTTGAACCCGCGTCCCTGATTGGAAAATCTCCTGCAGCTGCCGCTCCCCCTGCTCCTCACCTGTGGAGAATTAAGTTAGAGTCTGGTGAGAGGAGAAGGTGTGACTCACCTCTGCCCAGGAACATGACAGTGCCCCCCCCCCCCCCCCCTCAACGGACGCCCCCCGGCGTCCTAGCACCGGATCTGGAGGCCTCGAAGTCCGAGATGAGAGAGGGGTCCTCGATGTTGGACCGGGGAATCCAGGAGCGTTCCTCCGGGCCGTACCCCTCCCAGTCCACCAAATATTGAAGACCCCGACCACGGGGTCGAGAGTCGAGGATGCGCCGAACCTTGTATACCAGCCCCCCTTTGTAGAGCTGAGCAGGAGGGGGCGGAGCCGGAACCGGGCACAGAGGGCTGGAAACGACGGGTTTGACCAGGGAAACATGGAACACGGGATGGATCCGAAGAGACGACGGGAGTTCCAACCGCACCGTCGTTGGACCAGGAACCGCCGCGACCTTGAAGGGACCAAGGAACCTAGGAGAGAACTTCCTGGTGGTCGCCTTCAGCGGGACATCTTTGGACGACAGCCAGACCATTTGACCGGGAGAGTAGGTGGGAGCAGGACGGCGGTGTCGGTCAGCCAGTCGCTGATTCCTGTCCGCGGTCCGCTGAAGAGCCGACCTCGTGGTGATCCAGGTGCGGCGGGCCCGACGAAGGAACTGAGGAGTGGTGATGGTGGCATCTGTATGAAGGGGGAACAGAGAGGGCTGATATCCGAGGGAGGACTCGAAGGGAGACTGACCTGTGGCGGAGGAGACATGGCTATTATGGGCATACTCGACCCAAGCCAAATGCTCACTCCAGGTGGATGGGTTGGTGGCGCAGACACAGCGAAGCATGGCACCCAACTCTTGGTTCATCCTCTCGCATTGTCCGTTGGTCTGCGGATGAAACCCCGAGGTCAGAGCCACCTGGGCTCCCAAGGCGGTGGCAAACTCCCTCCAGACACGAGACACGAACTGGGGCCCTCGGTCAGAGAGGATCTCTGTTGGGATCCCATGCAGACGAAAGACATGTTTAATTAAAAGCTGGGCCGTGACGGCAGATGTAGGGAGAGCCTTTAACGGCACCAGATGACAGGCCTTGGAGAACCTGTCCACAACAGTTAAAATGACACTAAAACCATGCGAAGGTGGCAACCCACAAACAAAGTCCAAGGCAATATGGGACCAAGGACGGGACGGCACTGGTAGGGAACAGAGTAGGCCTGCTGGAGACTGATTGGTACCTTTTTGTTGGGCACAGACATGGCAGGCCGACACATACTCCTTCACGTCTCTGTAGAGGGAGGGCCACCAGAAAGATCGCCTGATCAGAGCCACAGTACGTCCTACTCCAGGGTGGATTGAGAACCTCCCGGTGTGAGCCCAGTGAATAACCTTTCCTCGTAGTGCCTGGGGAACAAACAGTCTGTTGGAGGGTCCGTTACCTGGGCTAGGATCCACCTTAAGGGCCTCCAGGACCTGATCTCTTATGGGCCAGGTTACTCCAGCAACGATGCAGGAGGCAGGCAAGATGGTGCTAGGAGCCGTCTCATCTTCAGAGGAGTGCTGGCGAGACAGAGTGTCAGGCTTTGTGTTCTTTGGTCCTGGTCTATAGGACAAAACAAAGTTAAAGCGGGAGAAGAACAAAGACCACCTATACTGTCGAGGGTTCAGTCTCTTTGCCTCCTTGAGATAGATCAGGTTTTTATGATCAGTCCAAATGATAAATGGTAGTTCAGCCCCCTCCAGCCAATGTCTCCACTCCTCCAAAGCCAGTTTTACTGCCAGTAACTCCCTGTCCCCCACGTCATACCTGCTCTCGGTGGGTGTCAAGCGCCGTGAGAAGAAGGCACACGGATGAAGTTTGTGGTCTTCTGGGGATACTTGAGAGAGGACTGCACCAACCCCGGTGTCAGAGGCGTCCACCTCCACAGTGAACTGCCGCTTGGGGTCTGGTCTGGAGAGGACTGGGGCCTCGGTGAACCTCCTCTTCAGAGTCCTAAATGCAGCTTCGGCTTCTGGAGACCAGGAAAAGGGCTTAACAACAGAGGTTAGAGCTGTCAAAGGGGCTGCGGTCTGGCTAAAATTGCGGATAAACCGTCTGTAAAAGTTTGCAAAGCCAAAAAACCGCTGCAGTTGTTTCCTGGTGGCAGGGGTAGGCCACTCAGTCACTGCTTGGACCTTGTCTGGGTCCGCCCTCAGTCGTCCACTTTCTAAAACAAAACCAAGAAACTTAACTACTGAAACATGAAATTCACATTTCTCGGCTTTTACAAATAGTCTGTTCTCCAACAGCCGTTGGAGTACCATCCGAACATGTTTCTGGTGTTGATCAATGGACCTAGAAAAAATCAAGATATCATCAAGATATACTGATACAAAGTCATTAATGTAGTCCCCCAACACCGAGTTCACGAGTCTCTGAAACACCGCTGGAGCATTAGTGAGGCCAAAGGGCATCACCAAATATTCAAAGTGCCCCAGGGGTGTCTTAAAAGCTGTCTTCCATTCGTCACCTTGGCGGACTCGGACCAGGTGATATGCATTGCGGAGATCCAACCGCGTAAAAACGGTGGCATCTTGCACAGGTTCAAAGGTAGATGAAAGTAGAGGGAGCGGGTACTTGTCCTTCACCGCTATTTGATTTAAACCCCTGTAATCAATACAAGGGCGAAGCGACCCATCCTTCTTGGCCACGAAGAAAAAACCAGCTCCCAGAGGCGAGGTGGATGGCCTGATTATGCCATTGGCCAAGGCCTCGGTGATGTATTTCCTCATACTGTCCTGTTCAGGTTTGGACAGACTGTAGAGGCGGCTGGTTGGGAGCGGAGCTCCTGGCAACAGGTCGATTCCAATGTCAAATGGACGGTGAGGTGGCAACGTGGCTGCTTGATCTCTACTGAATACTTGCTGTAAGTCATGGTACTCACTTGGTACCTGGGTCAGATCGGGCGGTTCCACAAGAGTCTTTTCAGAGTCCTTAGATCCAGAGGAAGCAGAGGTCAGGCAGGTAAGATGACACTCCGGACTCCAGGTCTCCACACGGCTTGATCTCCAGTCCAAACACGGGTTGTGTACCCTAAGCCAGGAATGGCCTAGAACTACTTGGTTCTGCGGGGAGGGAAACACAAATAATGAGATCATCTCCGTGTGGTTACCTGAGACCTGGAGCTGGAGTGGTTGGGTCCGGTGGGTGATTGTGGCCAGGGGCCTCCCATCCAGGGAGGACACCGTTAAAGGTTCCGGCAGTGGATCAGTAGACAGTCCCCAATCCCGCACCAGTTGCGGGTCCACCAATGACTGTTCACATCCTGAGTCTACTAGAGCTGTTGTCTGGTGGCAAGGACTGTTAACAGTCAAAGCACAGTCAATAAGAAAACGGGAGGTTTCTTTACCTGAATGACTGCCCACCAGAACTCCCGGAACTACTGGTGGGCACGCCCTTTTGACGCCGCAGGGCAGGTGTGCACCATGTGTCCTGGTTTCCCACAGTAAAGGCACAAACCTTTACTGTAACGATGTTGGCGCTCCTCCGGAGTAAGGTGGGTACGTCCCACCTGCATGGGCTCCTCGGGTGAGTCCAGAGGAGAAGACCTGTGGGATGGACGATGTGCTGCAGGTGGTGACAAATCCCTGAACGGTGTCTTCTGAAGCTCCCTATGTCTCTTGTCGATAGAGATGCATAATGAGATCAGTCCGTCCAGGGTTGATGGCTCGGGGCAAAGAGCCAGCTGGTTCCTTACCCGATCGTTCAGCGCTTCGATGAATGCTGCTTTAAGGGCATCGTCTCCCCATGATGTCATTGCAGCCAAGGTCCTAAACTCCAGAGACATGTCAGCCACTGACCTTCTTCCCTGCGAGAGGTGCAACAGTCTTTTTCTGATGTCAGTGGTGGTCTCTGAACTGCAAAATGTCAGTTTAAAATCCTCCAGAAAGTCTGGGTAAGAACCAGACAGGAAATTAGGATTTCTGCTCTTAGCCTCCGCCCACCGAAGCGCCTTGCCCCTAAGTAGTCCAACAATAAACGAGATCTTCATTGAGTCAGTAGGAAAAGACCTCGGGGAGTCTTCAAACGCTAGGCGGCACTGTAGCAGAAACCCAAAGCAATCCTCGAATTCACCGGAGAAGGTCGGACATTGCCGAGGAGGAGCCGAACGGAAGTGGGTGATTTCCGGAGAGCCGAGCGCCTCCGGTCCAGGTGAAACCACACCTCCCGAGGCGTGTGCGTGTGGTTCTGTTCCGAACGCCGGAGCGGCGGCTGTCGCTGGAGCGGGGACGGAACCCGAGGCTGTAGAGGAGAGCTGCTCCTGAAGCTGCTG
Organism: Nothobranchius furzeri; assembly: GCF_043380555.1. Lineage (NCBI taxonomy): Eukaryota > Metazoa > Chordata > Actinopteri > Cyprinodontiformes > Nothobranchiidae > Nothobranchius > Nothobranchius furzeri. The sequence goes on from NC_091751.1 coordinate 39,360,708, forward strand.
CAGGACGGTCTCCAAACGTTGATAACGTTGGTTGGTGATATTCAGCTGCTCCATGAGGACGGGAAGTGTCTGCTCTTGTTGGGACATCCGGGTAGCCAGATCCGCGAGTGCTGATTCCGCTGGATTAGATGTGTGGCCGGATGATTCTGTCATGGCTCGAGGTAAGTGTCTAACCCAAGACATGCAGAATCAGCACACCTAGTCCAAAGCAGTAAAGTAAAATGTCTTTATTATAAAAACGGGAACTGAAACCGCACAGGGAAGTCCTGTGGGATGAGCAATACGGCTCGAGTCTCTGAGGTGCTCAGGTTAATCAGGAGAGGAGGGGAAGCCGGGGAGGACGCTGGGCAGAGGATGAGAGATCCAGGAGGGGTGAGGTAGCAGAGGGAAAGCCAAACAGGAACGGCGGAGGAGGATGGGACGTGATGAGTATGTTCCAGAAAACGAAGACAGCGAGGGTGAGTAGATGATGAGATGATCCTGAGCGAGACAAAAACAGGCGTAAGGGATAATCCAATTCCAAATCCAAAATACAATCCAAGGTCATAAATCCACTAGTCGAAGGCGAGTCAAAACACGAATTAACAAGATCAAAGTTCAGAGTCGAGTGGCTGGTGCTACCTAAACTGGTGCAATCATCCGGCAAAGTGATGTGTCTCCATCCTCCTTTTGAACCCGCGTCCCTGATTGGGAAATCTCCTGCAGCTGCCGCTCCCCCTGCTCCTCACCTGTGGAGAATTAAGTTAGAGTCTGGTGAGAGGAGAAGGTGTGACTCACCTCTGCCCAGGAACATGACAAATAGATTTAGAAAAACAAGGTTTATTATTACTAAAGCAACCAAAATGTTCCATTTGGATTATTTTGTGGTATTAAATAGTTATAATTTAGGTTAAAGGTGCAAAAGGCTTTTACAGAAGGGCTGCATGTGGTCCCAGAGCTGCAGGTTTGAAACCTCTGGTCTACAGGTCACAGATGTGTGCTGCTTCTGTTTTGGGAAACTAATACGTTTTTATGAGCTTCAGCAAATTATATTTTGATCCGATTTACACAGAAATGTCTAAATTAGTCTTAAAGTAAAAAAAAACCCCACTAAAGATTAGGTTTAGTAAAAGCACTCAAAAACAGTTAACAGGAAACATTTCAACTAATAAAACAAAAGCACAAAAATCTTAAAACGTGGGTCAAATGAGCTGGATTTGTGCTGAGCAGGAATATTTAACAACCTGCTCAGAAAGAGATAATCCTGGGCTGCAGGACATCTGTTAGCATCTAAAATGATCCAGCTGACCTCAGATTGCTCTTGATAGGATTTCTCCATTTCTGTTAGACCTTCAACTCATTCACTGCCATTGACAACTAAAGTCGTCATTTTAAATCCAACCGTTCACTATTTGCATGTTTTTACTGTGTGGGCATTAACGAGCCCCCGCACCATGAGAAGAAACATCTCAGCTCTAAAGCTGATCTTCATCCGCATATGTTACATGTCACGTGATCAGGAAGCAGAAAATCCATGTGTTAGGAGATCATTTTGGGCTGCTGTTGTAAAAAAGGTGAGGCGCAAACCGGAAAAGCGTCTGCCGATCAAGATTCGATAACGGATTATGAAAGAACGGATAACACTCGAAATGCGTGGATTCATCCTGATGTGAGAGGTGAGTTTCTACTTTGTTTTGGTTGTTTTGGCGTCAACATAATCCTAGCTTGCAACGTTCTGTGACACTTAAAAAAACAATAAAAACGGTAACAAACGCTGGCAACAAAGGCCTTTACTGATCAGGAAACGGTTGGCAGCGAATGAGTTGAGTCAGATGTCAGAAAGTTGAAAGGTCCCAGCAAATCAGTTTACGGTCCTGCAGTTGCAGATTCTATCCACCAATTCTAAATAAAGCTAAAGGTTAAAACTCTGCAGTTCAACCTTACATAAGGTTCTCTCAGTCAACAGCTCATGATTACCCAGCAGCAAAGCATCGTCTGCACCTCATACTGTGCAGGTGGTGCCACGCCACAGCTTGCTGCTGAGACTCTGCCGCTGGTGAAACCAGCTCCCAGGCAGCGTTGTTTGATTTAGAAAACCCTGAGAATGCTGAAACACAGAGGGGCTGACGGGCAGCAAGGCAGGCAAAGCGCTAATTGACCTGCTGCTTCAGGAATAAAGCCACTAATGCAATGATTCAGAGATACAGTCAGGCTGGGAAAACTCTGGACACAAACTTGAGTCAAACCAGAAAACCAGTAACCAACTATGATGTGCTGCAGAGCTAACTTGGCTAATTTTCTGCAGAGACATGCTAGTGAAACCTAGAAATATTAGCCTTACGAAAACAAAGGGCTCATGTGGATGACCAGCAAAATCTGCTACCTCACTGATAATTGTACAGATGACTAGATTTATCAGCTCTGACTCATAAAAATACACAAGGGTCCAAATAGCTTATGAAAAGCTTACATCAGCAAACTGAATGTTCACCTAAATTTTTAAAATCATTCAATTCAATTGATAATTGAATAATAATTGATTTCAATTATTCAAAAGTCTGTAAACTGGTTTCTACTGCAGATCTGGAAAAAATCATCCATGCCTTTGTGTCATCACGCTTAGACTACTGTAACGCTCTTTTTACTGGTCTCAGCAAAACCTCCCTCTCACGCCTTCAAGCCATCCAAAATGCAGCAGCCAGACTCCTAACCAAATCCAGCAGACGAGCTCACATCACTCCAGTTTTACATTCCCTCCACTGGCTCCCGGAATATAGAATACAGTTTAAAGTTTTAGTCCTGACCTATAGAGCTTTTAACAACCAGGCTCCAAGCTGAGCTTTTATCCCCACACACCACCTCTCGGAACCTTAGATCCACATCTGAAAACCTCCTGGCTGTTCCTCGAACCAGACTAAAAACCAAAGGGGACAGGGCCTTTCAGACTATTGCACCCAGACTTTGGAACAGTCTGCCTTCAAATCTCCATCTCTTGAAATCTGTAGAGGTCTTCAAAAAACATCTTAAAACTCACCTTTTCATCCAGGCTTTCCCCCGCTAAATATTCTAAAAGATGGCTTTGTTCTTGTTCACACCTTGACTTTGTTTTTACTCCTGATATTGATTACTATTGTTGTCACTGCTATTGTTTTTATGATGTTTTTATTGGTTTGAGGTATTTGCCCTGATTTTACTCATGCTGTACAGCGCTTTGTGATTTATATCTGTGAAAGGCGCTATATAAATAAACTTTACTTACTTACTTACTTTTATTCATGCTTTGTAAAGCGAAACTGACCCACAGGAAAAACCTGCCAACTCGTTTGGACCAGAGGAACCAAACGTGTGAAAACACCATAAACATCTCACCTACAGTACAGGCCAAAAGTTTGGACTCACCTTCTCATTCAATGTGCTTTCTTTAGTTTCATGACCATTGGTAGATTCTCACTGAAGGCATCAACACTATGAATGAACACATGTGGAGTTATGTACTTTACCAAAAACAGTGAAATAACTGAAAACATATTTTATATTCTATTTTCTTCAAAATAGCCTCCCTTTAGCTCAGATTACTGCTTTGCGCACTCTTGGCATTCTCTTAATAAGCTTCAAGAGGAAGTCGCCTGAAATGGTTTTCTAACAGTCTTGAAGGAGTTCCCAGAGGTGTTTAGCACTTCTTGGCCCCTTTGTAAATGGTCATGGTCATGGAAATAAAGAAAACACATTTAATGAGAAGGTGTGTCCAAACGTTGGCCTGTAGTGTTTGAAAAACAGAAACGTGACAGTTTGAGATTTAGCATCACATCGAGACAACTTAGTCTACTTAAAAACATGACTTTTTTCCACTAGAGAAGTTGAGCTTAAAAATAACAAATCTCAGGTTTCTGAATTTGATTCGTTGGGCTGCAGATGTGACAAAAAATGGAAATTTTTACAGGTGAAAACAATGTGTCACCTTGAAGCCTGAGAAGGGAAATTCAGTTTGTCATGTCAGGTCACATATGCTGCTAATGCAGCTTTAGGTGCTTCGTGAATATAAAGCAGCAGCAGCTGCTGTCGTCCAACTCTGCATTTGCTCAGCATCACTGCGCATCCATTGGTGGTTTAGTGTCATGATCCAAACAAAAAAACAAAAACAGCAACAATCAGCTGGAATGTAGCTGTATGTGATCATCAGCGTTTCAGCTTTTAAGCGCTTACTTATTAGTTATAATACAGATTTGCCCAACATGCAACTCAGTATTTAGATTTAAACTGACAGTTTTGTTATAGGAAGTACTATTTAAAATTTCAGGCACATAGAAAACAAGAGGCAAGTAAAACAAGTCCTCCATGAGAAATGTCAGAATCCGCTCTAGAAGAGGAGGCGAGAGCCAGGCTGGAGACGAGATCGAAAAAAATGAAGGGGAAAAAAAAGTGATTGAACCATCACAGCAGGAAAGGAAAGCACCTCATCCTCCTGCTGTGAGTCTTCTCTCAGTGTGAAAACACACTGACCACATGAGAGAACTGGCAATTTTCTGAAAAAATGTCTGAAATCCTCAAAAGACTAAAAGATGGAGAAAAACAACAGGATTGTCTAGTATGCTGGGAGTTATAGTTTAAAAAGGAGGTAAATTAAAACTAAAGATTAACGATTTTCGGTTTTAAATCAAGCACATCGCAGAGATTTTTGTATGTTTAATGTTGCTACATCAAACATTTATGGTAGAAGGTTTGAGCTCTTAGGTTTTATCGGACTCAAGTTCAGCAAATGATAACGAGTTCTAATGACACCGAAATGCATCTTTCTCCACACGAGGCTGGTGTCTCTCTAACAGACACCTGGCAACAGGTGGGGGACACCCTGCATGTCCACGAGGACACATTTATCCCGGCATCCGGTCTTCGAGGACCATCGTCCAGCATGTTACACACCTGATTCACCAGCTCAACCACCAGTTAACACCAGGTGTGTTGAAGCAGAGATAACCTAAAATCTGTAGCCAAACAAAAATTAACACCAAGGCTCTGTCCCAATACTCCAACTTCCACCCTTGCACCCCTTAATAGTGTTCCTGTCCAGGGGGGCCAGAGGGTGTCCTGATACTGAAGTGTGGCCCATGGCCACGCCCCCTTTGAACCTCACTGAAGTCCACATCGATGCAGACTTCAGCATAGTGCATTACACACAACCCATTGCTACACCAGAATTTTGAGAAGGCAGCGGAGCAATGGTTCAAGCGCCCTTTCAGAAAATATATATTTTCAAAATATTGAATATTTTATTATTCTGTACATATATAAAAGTTTTGTTTTTGGAAATATGCATTACACGTCTTCAATAAAACATAATAGGGCTGGCGTGTATTTTTGGACACAGCTTGCCAGTAATTTAATCACTTGTTTAATACTCAGTACATTTTTACAGACTGCAGAGTCAAAAATAAAGTGGTAAGATTAAAAATAAAGAAACTCTTTTTTACACTAATGCTAACGGTTAGCTTCTACTAGCAGAGATGTTCTCTGCTTTTTCCTGGATGCTAAACCAACAATCGTTGAGTCAGGATGGGGGAGTCTCTCAGAAGCTAATGCAGGAGATAAAAGTAGACTGTGTTAAGGGAACCACACCTTTAATATATAGCCCAAATGGAAACTGCCCCCCCCCCAGCATGAGTTGCAGCTCCATTCATCCAAACAAAATTTGGTCCAGATGTAGCAAAACGGTTGTATTGAAGAGAAATGTGTGTCTGCTTCAACACACCTGATTTTAGATCAGAGCTTCATGAGCATCTGATCAGGTGATTCAACCAATAAGGTGTGTTTGAGCAGGGAAGTAATTAAAACATGCTGGATGTTACCTAGCCTGATTTAGAGTAATCAGTAGATTAACATGCATGGTTTGGGCCTGTGGGAGGAGAAAATCCAAGGATGTTGAGAACATGCACACTCAAAGGCTGCAGCCAGGTAATGAACCTGCAAACATCTTGCTAAGGTAACTGCACCAGTGTGTTAATAGATGCCAAAAAAGAGGTTCTGAGAGTGTGCTACAAGCCCAAACCATCACACCTCCACCGTCATGCCAACATTTGGGTTCACCAAGAATGGCTCATGGTCATGTTCTAAAAACCAGTTAGAGATGATCTGAGCTTTGTGACATGGTGCATCATCCTGCTGGAAGTAGCCACCAGAAGATGGATCCATGTGGTTATACAGAGTAGGACATGGTCAGCAGTAATACTTGGGTACGCTGTGAACCAGTGGTTCTATAGTTGTCTGCTTTTCTATTATATAGAACTAGTCTGCCAAGTCTTCCTGGAAAACAACAAGAACATTTCAACCAAACTCACTTGATATTTTCTCTTTGTAGCCCATCTTTTCTACGCCTTAGTGATGGTTTAAGTTTTAGATGTCCATAGTTGACGTGCGATTGGTTGATTAGAAATGTGTGTCAATAAGGAACTAAAGACATGTACCTAATAAAGTGACAAGTGGATAAACACTTGTCGGTCAGGTCACCAAAACCATATTTGTTCAGCAGATTCTGGGATGTGATTATTGTGATTTTAGTCGTTTCTGGAAGAACTGAACAAGCCGACCTCAATACGAACATCCAAGGATACCAGGTTCTGGGAAAATTAGTAAAAACAATAAACATTATTGCCATTGTTTTGCTGTTGGATATACTTCAAATAGCTCAGATTTATCCTCGGAAAATATTTTTTAAACTGAACGGCAGAAAAGTGGGTTTAATCCTTACACTCACTTTTTACACTTCATGGTTCCCTTTCAAGCATTTTCGTTCTTTTAGATCGTTTCCGCGTGTTTTAATTTTCCTGATCAGCATCTAAAATGTCAACTGAGGAACTACCAGCTGATAGTTTGCTCTGTATCCCACTGGGAGGCCCTGCCTCATACCCTGAGGAGCTTTGCGAAGCATGATATTAGACTCTGAGGATCACAGCAGGAGGCCCTAAAGTCCTAACAGCCTTTGAGCATCTGGGACCCATCATCTTTTACTGATAGATGGAACAGACCATCACCTCAATAGTGTGAAATGAAGAGCAGAAGGTCAGCTGACTGAACCTGCTGTTAGAACAGAGTGAAAGCTGATGGCTGAATAAACTGAAAACACTCACAGCTTTAAATGATACTTAGTGAAGCTGTTGGGACAGCAGACATCAGACACAGATCAGTGGACGATGCAGCTATTTACCCCAGAGTGACTCCATTCTTTAGTTGAAGATCTGGACCAAAAACCACAAGTTGTTCTGATGACAAAAATCACTAGATGTGTTTTCTTCACCTACCAGAAAAGGACTCTCGTTTATGGATTCCTACCTTGGAAAAGTGCTGGTTTCTAGAATGTGCCCCCCCCCCCCAGACACAGATTCTGCCATATTCGAGAGAATTTGACAGATTCTGCAATATTCGAGAGAATTTCCTGTCAACCGCGAGTGTTAGATTAAAATAGGAGGAGGGCGGCTTTTTTTAAGGAGGCAAGCGGCTCCGAGCGCCAACGTTTTATATCAGCGGGTGAGTGGTTGAGCCGGGTGGAGGTGCAGTTGACTCACCTCGAGTCCAGTGCAGTGCAAACAACGTCATGTTTTTCAGCTTAGCTATCAGCTGTGGCTGATTCTAAATAAATGTGGAGCAGAGTTTTAACCTAAAGATGGAAATATAATTATGGTTTTAGGGTGAAATATTAAATTTCAAGAAAGTTGTACAAAACTGCCACTCTAATGATTACACGTCTCCAGCACTATTAGACAATTATCTGTACAGGATATCAGCAAAAAAAGTTAATTTAGATGTTACTCGCTCTTTAAAAAGTCTAACTTGTGTTTTAAATGATCTATTCATGTTTTTCAGCTTAGCTATCAGCTGTGGCTGATTCTAAAAAAATGTGGAGCAGAGTTTTAACCTAAAGATGGAAATATAATTATGGTTTTAGGGTGAAATATTAAATTTCAAGAAAGTTGTACAAAACTGCCACTCTAATGATTACACGTCTCCAGCACTATTAGACAATTATCTGTACAGGATATCAGCAAAAAAAGTTAATTTAGATGTTACTCACTCTTTAAAAAGTCTAACTTGTGTTTTAAATGATCTATTCATGTTTTTCCAAACAGTTCTGTTTGCAAGTATTAGTGTGCCTGAAAAAACCTAAACTTTATGGTTAATGGCTGCTTGGACATCTGGACCTTAATAGCAGCTCTTCTCTGCTTTTTTAGCAGCAATGTGCATATAGATCACACGTTTTTGCCTCCTGTTCCAAGTTCAAGTCATTTGATACCAAGTCTTGATTCGATACTTCAGCAATGTTTTAAAATAAGATAAAAATGAGAACATATCCAAGTTTTCCTGTAACTTTCTTATTGTCATTCGTGTTTCTTTCCCTGTTTTTTTCCTTTCATCTGCTGAAAAACATCACTCACTCAGGAAGTACACTGAAAACATACAAATTTTACTAATTTACAGCATTTTTGTTTTCTGTAGACAATTTAGTCTTTAAAATAAAAACTGATCATATCATGAAGGCGCTCTTATTTTGTAGAGCTGTACGACAGAATTCGTGGCACTTTTGGTCCATCGGTAGAGAAACCATGTGACCTATATAAATAAACTTTTACTTACTTACTTACCTTCTGCTCACCGAGTCAATAGTTGTGATTTTAATACAGACTAAAATAATAGTGATCATAGTTATCTTCCACATCTTGTTCACATTCTCATCTGTGTTTGACCTTGCTGCTGGCCTCCTGGTCTCACACTCATGGTCAGAGTGTGTGTCGTTGAAAAACAAACACCGTGTGGATGTAGGAAGAATAGCAGCAAGGAGAAACAACAGAGGTAATGTCACAAAGGTATAAAGAGTATTTGTTAGCATTGAGGGTTTTTTTTCTCACTATGGAATGACTGAAAACATTCTTTAAACTTTCTTGTAGAATCTGATGAAAAAAATAAATATGAAAAAATGAGAATTTTATTTGTTTGAAATCAACTTATTCTTTTTAATACAAATGAAAAAAATAATTGATTATTACAGTTAATTTGCAATCTAGTTTGTACTTCTATGTGTTTTTTCTGTTTTTAACTGTTTTATTCCTGTAAAGTTTTCACGTGTTTCCTGAAAGGCACTTATAAATGAATATATTATTATTATTATTATTATTATTATTATTATATTAACTCATTCAATGCCAATGACGACTAAAGTCGTCATTTGCATTTATTTACTGTTTGGGCATTGGAATGAGCCCCCGCACCGTGAGAACAAACATCTCAGCTCTAAAGCTGATCTTCATCTGCATACGTCACGTGATCAGGAAGCAGAAAATCCATGTGTTAGGAGATCGTTTTGGGCCGCTGCTGTAAAAAAAGTGAGGGGCGAACCGGAAAAGCTTCTGCCGATCACAGTTCAACAATGCATTATGAAAGAATGGATAACACTTGAAACGCTCAGATTCTTCTTGATGTAAGAGGTGAATCATCGCTTTGTTTTGGGTTTTTTTGGCGTCGACATCATCCTAGCACACAACGTTTTGTGACTCTTAAAAAAACAGTAAAAATGGTGAGAAAAGCTGGCAGCGAAGGGCTTTACTGATCAGGAAATGGCTGGCAGCGAATGACTTAATATTATTATTATTATTATTATTATTATTATTATTATTATTATAGTGGTAAGTGGCAAACTGATCAAAATCTTTACTTTCATATCATCACTGTACCTGATGATTTGTATTTTGTGTTAAAACCTTATTGATCTTTAAGCCAGATATTTTAAATTAAGTAGATTAAGAAGATTAAATTAAATTAAGAAGAAATTACACACATGCACATTTATACAATTACTCAATCCTAATAACCTCATTCACAGTCGCTGGTAATAATTTCCACTCTTCACCGACTCAGAGCCTCGAGCTACGTTGCCCATTCAAACATTTCCTCTTCTTCAGCCTTTCCTCCTCCTGCTGCTTCTTTCTCCTCGTTTGTCTCCTTTCACCTGCATGACTTCCTCGGCATTTCTCATCAGCTATCATTCTTTATTTCCCCCTTTCCTCTCCACTTTCCATCTTTCTGCCAGTCATTTTTCTCTGCAGGGTCTCTGCCGTCACTGCCGACACTTGTTTCCCCTGCACCAATCTCCTGCCCGAGAGCTGATCTGAACAAACTATTTCTCTGCCATTGTAAACATCCATTACTGACCACCAGGGGAGAGCTGGGAGAGGTGCTGAGGGGATGTAAGATGCCACGAGGTGTTTGCATCTCCAACAAAACAAACCTTCTGAAAGCTTTGACCTCAATTTTGCAACAGGTGAGTGATTCCACGCAGCAGCCCGCTCCCATTACACAAACTCTGAGCATCAGTGGTTTCCAGCAGCAGAAGTAGACACTATGACAGCAACTGAACTGAGATAAAGAGAACCTGAATCAATTGAACTGAGAGGACATTTGAACATTTTACCAGCTTATGTCGTCCACTCCCTCTGGTGCAAAACCAACAATAAATCTGCTTTAAAGTTAATTGAGTCTGTATTAGGAGATTGTTTGCTTTAAAAAGATACCACAATGTGGAGTTTTCATAAACAAAGGCTCGAAATATCTGATATCTGATTGCAATAAGTCTCAGATTCACATTGAAGCTGAATTACTGACAAATGAACTTTTGTACCAAATTCTCATTTTTCACGTTTCACCTGTATGAACAGAACACACCAACACATAAAGCAAAGCACACGGTATAAACAGCACAACAAACCAAGAATGTCATTTCTCTGATAGGTGACCAAAAATGTCCTTTTTCAGACTAAACTGTGCTGCAGTTCTTCCATAATATCAATGTCTTGTAATCATTTGGCCCATTGGATTGCTATGATTTCCAAAAAATGGATATCAATTTAAAATTCAATTCAATTCAAAAATACTTCATTAATCCCAGTAGGAAATGCAGTTGTTTCAGTACACACAATTCCAAGATCAGACATACATACATAGACACATGACAAGAACTGGTGACTGTGGTCATTCGCAACGCGAGTCGCGCTACCGTTATAGATCAAGAGGGTTTATATGAGGATAGAGTCAGGAGGAGGGAAAAAAGGCACTTCAGTTACCCCCAACAGAGAGGATAGCTTTGCTATGCGAAAAAAAAAAAAAACCTCAGACAGATATGCACAGACTTCAGACGATGCACAACATAAGTGTCCACTAGGTGGGGAGGTAGGGTTGGGACTCTGCTCACTTCAGAGCGTGCAGCCGCAAGAGCAGCACTCATCACCTCTGTTTGAAAAGGGGAGGGAGATAATGGGTTAGGGAGCACATTGAGTCCCAGAAACGGTTCCACGGCCTTTACCGGTCACAGTCCCGCCCAGGCTGGGACAGAGAGAAAGGGTTTCCATAGAGAAGGCAGCATTCTACATTTCTTCTGAGGGGAGTTTTCACTTCAGCCTCACAGGCTTCAAGGGCACCTGATTCAGATAACAAGAATTGTGTTGGGTACAGACAGAGATAATTTCCTCTCTGCCTTAAAGTTCTGTTGGTCTTCAACCCATCCCGGTCCAATAATGGCATTATTAATCTTTTCCGATCTGTGTTGATCCGTCAACTCTATCCTTGATCGAATCAACCTTCTGTGCCAGAGCCTGAATCTCAGCCAAAGTTCCAAGCTTACGACTCATCCCAACAATTATATGAGTTTATGAGTTTACAGCGTGATGTAATCCATCCCTGAGCTCTGGTATTAAGCCAATATTCCTCGAAAGCTCGTTAATTTTCCGATATGCCAGGTAACCGCTCAGGCCAAACAGCAGGAATCCCGACACCAGAACGACAAATATCCAAACATCTTCAGAATCCTCTACAGACAGTTGAGAGAGGCAGATCAAGTTCCACTGTTTCCAGGAGTCCATGATATACCCAAGCCCCCACAATGCGGGACAAAAATTGAGGCAAATGCGGAAGTGAAATGAATTGCAGTTCCACCCTCATCCGCTGGGGGCTGGTGTCAGAAGCGAGCAAATCCTCATTGACTCCCATGTTAAAAATACCAATTTCACAGCAGAAATAAACCAGTTTACAGCCTGGTACCAAAACATGTTTTTGGTTTAAATGATCTAGTTTACACTCATGTCAACTCTGAGGGGGGTGAATTTTTTTCTCACTCTTCTGTTTAAATGTATTAAAAGGCTAAAATTCTGTATAATTAATGAGCATCAGACCCACGTGACCACAGAGCTAGCTCCGGGGAAAGGCCTCAGCCTGAGCCTCGGTCTCGCCTGAAAACTGTTCCGCCATTTTCAGTCTCTCAACTTAGACCATTAGTTGTAGCGTTTGTGTATTCTGTTTTGGATATTATTTGTGCAATTGTTGAACAAAATGACTTGTTGTGGCATTAATTGCACTAATAGAGCGTCCAAGGAGTCTCCACTTCATTTTGTTCAGTAAGTAAAATTATATTTATGTATTTTAGGTCACTGCCGAGCTGAGCTTAGATTTTAACATGTACTGTTTATCCATGAAATTTAAATGTAATAGGGTAAAACCCAGTGCATTTAACATAATGCCGCACTTTAGAAAATGGGTTGAAATATAAAATGTTGGTGGAGCTGGGTTCCGACTATCAGCTTGTGGAGCTCTCGGGAGACCTGTTTTCCACCCGTTTCTCCCCTCCCCACAGCTCGGCGCATCTCTGTCTGACCGCGGCTTCTGTCTGCTGCGCGGCCTGCCGGCTGGTTCTCCCTGCATCTCGGCGCATCTCTGTCTGATTGCGGCTTCTGTCTGCTGCGTGGGCTGCCGGCTTGTGGAGCTCTCGGATGGAAACCGATGTTTTCCACCTGGTTCTCCCCAGCGGTAGCTCTGCACATCTCAGATCGCAGCGGCGCTTGTCTGCTGCGTGACTACCGGCTTGTGGAGGTCTCGGAGACCTCTGTGTTCCACCCGGTTTTACCCAGCGGTCAGCCCGGCGTATCTCTGACTCAGAAGCTCTGGTGTTGTGCACAGTTAACTCCGGTTGTAGCTAGGTTGCTACCTCCGTTAGCTTAGCTCCCACCTCCGCGTTAGCTTTGGGTTAGCTTCAGGTTAGCTTGTAGCTAGTTCGACCGGGTGTCGTCAGTTGATCCCGGCCTTACAGCCCCACCCTCAGCTCCACCTCTCTTCCCTTTTGTGGAATTGTCTGGGCTTGACGGAACCTGTGACACGGTCAAAATGGCGGTGGTGGCCACCTCCCATTTCCCCTCAAAAACGTGTTATTGGAGCCTATGGAAATGAATTGTCCAGTATATATGTCGATGGATATACCCAGCTGGCTCTGTCCCAGAGGGGCATCCAAGAGCACCTTCTCCCGTTCTCATCGTTGAAAAGATTTTGTCAATCGCGTTGAGAGATCAACTGACCAGATCCATGTTTAATAATTTCCATTTTCCAGAAAAAAATGAAGAGAAGTGCAGTGCACAGGCAGACAGGACAGAGAGCCTTGGGAAGAGCAGGGGAGGAGAGGAGAAAAAAGTGTCTGTACTCTCCCAGAGCCGGAAGAAGAAGTTTGGCCCACAAATGCATTTGGCCCATTGCATTGCTATGATTTCCAAAAGATGGATATCCCCTTCCAGGCATCCAGAAGCATGATATTTGACTTGTTATTTCCTTTTTCAATGAACAAATTTCCTTTTTATGGTGTGAATTTGCACTCAAATTAAGGAAATTAAATAAAACGTATTTTTAAAAGTCTGAACTTGATTTTCTCCATCTTAAAAACAGGACATAATATGCAAAAATAACCTTTTGTGTCAATTTGTGCTGCCATGGCTTTCTAATACTTCTAGAAACACTCCCACTCACCTGTTTTCTACCAATGGTTTTAGGAATTATGTGCCTAAAACAAGCCTTTTCAAAAAGGTCCCCTTTTGTGATGTCACAAACCTCACATGCTGCTGGAGGAGCAGTGGCTTTACGCCAAGCCCCTCACAGACATCTGAGCTGCTCAGCTCATAGCAGGCTGAACGAGGAATGGGTGGGTGTGGCCAGCTCCAGGTTAGCAGAGCCCTTAAACGGATCCTTGTGGAAGGTTGAAGGATAAGAAGAAACTCTTAAAGCACCTCTCAAGATAAAAATCAAAAGGCGCTTTCAGGTAGTGAAACTGTCAAGAGTAAAACTGATACAATTATTTTATGTAAGCAGGATTTAGTGCAAAGAACTTTGTAAACATGTTTTTTTCAACCACAAAACTATCATAACTTAAGAAAAAGGGGTTATTTATGACATTTTACAAAAATACCACAAACTCTTAAGCATCTTTCAATCAAAGGGATGCAGAAGGATGATGAGGTTGTTATTTTGTACAACAGGCACTATGCTCCTTTTTTATATTTTTATATCATTTTCTTTAGCCAGCTAAAACAACCCTACAGGGTTGATGAAATGTCACTCAGACCTTCAATGCTTTGTGTGGCCAGAATGTCACAATTGCAACTTCAGAGTGCCAGTCTGGTCCCTGTTGGACTTGGTAAAGTGAAGCAGACATGCCTGGCGCTGGAGTTTGCTTCCAGCACATTTCCTGCATGTTTTAGATCATGAACACAGCTGATTTGTTTGATTTAGTGATGAACCACTCCTGTAGAAACTAATGAAGGCTGAGAAGACATTTCAGCGGTTAGATTAAGGAGATAAGTTTCATTTCTGGTTTCACTAAATGGACACTAGGGGGCGGGCTAAAAGTAGGCCAAAACTGTCTAGTATCTCTAAAGTGACAGTGTATATTTTTCCTAGCAAATCGGGGCAGTAGATACCTAAATCAGTGCAAACAAGTATTATGTTTGTGTTCAAGTAAGACCTTACCAAGGGATGCCCATTAGGGCCAAAAAGCCCTAGGGAGTGCAAACTTCAGCAAAATAATGAGCACATCATCAGACTCCCTTTCATCCCTGGCAACAAGTGGAGGTAAATGTGTAAAACAACAATATTTAAGAATGATGAATGTTTTGTAACCGTTTCAAATCAGTAAATGCATTTTGTCCTCATGGGCTCCCGTAGAAGGAAACATAGCATCCAATATGGCATCGCCCAGAGATGTAGGGTGTTTCTCAATGTGAAGGAACCTTGCCTTGATGTCTTGGCCCCGCCCCGGTTGCCTAGGAGATGCGTCTTCAGGAGCCGCCAAGACGTGTTCCAATCGGTTCCAATGTTCATGTTCTACCGAGGAGTGTGTTCTCCGTTTGTTAGCCGTTTAGCTAGCTGAGCAAGGACACACGGGAGGTGTCTTGTAGCCTAGCCTTGGTCAAAAATTACCCACAATACACTGCGGTTTTTCAAAAAGACGGCAGATCAGAAGCCGGCAGCTACTTCGGGGACAATTTTCAAGTTTAAAAGTACGTCAACTAATTTAAAATGTTTTTTAGATCCAAAGAAGTTATCTATTGTTGGTTAGTTGCTTAGTGGTTGTTGCTTCAGTGGCTAGCGGGTACTAACTCGCTTTTATTTTTCATTTAATAAACATATACGCAATAGGGGCTGCATGACTTAATTTTTTTAAAGTCGACAGTCAAGTAATGAAAATCGAGTCGACTTTGACTAGTCGTTGATGACGTCATACACCTGCAGCGGAGAGGGGGGAGGGGGGTTCGGTCGGTTGGTTCGCTGGAGTTTTTGACAATTAAAATTGTGCCCATATTTTCAAAGTTAAACACATCTCTTTTAACAGCGGTAGTTTCTGCATCTATACTGCTCCGCTTCAGCTCTCTCCCCCTGCGCAGTGCGCCTGCAGCCTCTCAGAGTTCCTGCTGCTCTAAACATGGTTGCAGTCTCCTTGGGGTTCCTGTGTTCTGGGGCAGCGCCTGGATCTCTGGGACTTGGAGCTCCCCCCGTCTCCTGCGCATCTTTGGGGGGGCGGATCTGTGGTCCCTCACACTCTCTGTTGGACGCTCCTATAGAGAAACCTTACATAAACAAGCGCGTGTACACACACAGGTGCTCACATGGTGCTCTCAAAAGTATGGGCTTGGGAACGTTAAACACAGGTCTTAAGACTATGGTGGGCACTTAATGCACTGTGATTTATTATCGTGATTCTTCAGTTAAGCAATGTTGATTATATATTTTCTTCATCAAGTTGACGCAGTGATAGCTAGATCTTGTTGTATTGTTGTTGTGTCCCTTTTTTTTGTCTTTTTCTGCAGGTCTAGAAGCAGACTCTTCATTTATTTTTGTGGAACACCCCCCCCCCTCCTCCTCTCTCCCCACCTTTTCTTTTCCTTTCTCTTTCACCTCTGTATCCGTGTCTGGTCGCAATTACAAGCATTCAACAACAATAACAATAAAGTTTTCTGTATCAGGCGTGACATTAAAAGCAAACGCTTTCATGCTCCACCTGAGAGTAAATCTGTAAGGCTTGTCACCAGCATTCAGACATCAATTCTGTTTGCTTCACAGCCAGACAGGACACGGTAAAAAAAAATAAAAAATAAAAATAAAGCATCAGGCACAAATAAAAGACAGAAAATTTAAAAGGAAATGAGCCGACATGAACGATCACGTGTTAAATTGGTTTTTGAGGTGGCGACACCTAATTTGATAATGTCACTGTGGCCGTGCTCAGGATGCAGATGTTTGGAGCGCGTCAACGATCAGAGCTTTGCATGCGCAAGCTGGTTAAGGTTAGGATGGGGGTGAGGGGAAGGTTAAATTGCAAGAGGGTAAACGTCACAATTTGGTTAAATGTCCGTTTTACCGCGGGTGTCAGTACCGACGCTCTGGCACAGCGCGTCACCTCCGCCTCCCGACACGCAGGAGCTTGTCACCTGCTGTCTTTTCCGAGGACTGCATCTTGTCGCTCATTATCACATGACAGCGACTAGTCGATGACAGGCATAAAAAGTCACTACAGAGCAGTGAAGTCGACTAGTCGACTAGTTCATACAACCCCTAATACACAATTTAAAAAGTAAAAGTCTTGTTATATATTTATATTGAAAGAAATAAATATAAAATATAACGTTATCTCCCGTGTCACGTGACGTTACGTGACCACCGTGGAAGCCGCAATCACGTGATGCAAGTCTGTTCCATTTAACCGTTTTCTTTGACCAAGGAAGGACAGTGTCCTTGTAAGCAAGGCGCCTGGCCTCGCAAGACATCGCCTCGCAAGGCAAGGTGCCTTGACATTGAGAAACACCCTTAGACCCACTCCCATGTATTTTAGAACAGTTTTCATGGCTATTTGTTACAAATCCACCAATATTTTTCAACAAAAGAGCATCAAAATGTTGTTGAAAATTAATGAAATGATGAATATTTACAGAGATTAACGGTAAAAACTACACATAATTTCTTTAAGAGTCCTTAGATACAAAAAAGGCTTTTATGTGTGATTTCAAAAACATATTTTTAAATAAGCTTCCAGTTTTCTACTAAAAATCTGTAATCCTTTAGATTGTTGGCTCTTTTATGGTTTTTGATTTTTTGTCTCAGAATGAATGAATCTGTGGTAAAGATGCCTCAGACTACCTGCAGACCCACTTGCTTAGACTGTTGACTTTATACATTATCAGAGGAAGTCCAACTGCTGATCGTGGGATTAATGGGAACTTTAAAGACTGAGCGGATCTTTCTGAGCTTCACTAGCTGCAGGTTTGAAGGGTTAATAGATTATTTCTGCTTCACAGCCTGGGAAAACAAATGAAGCGGACCCAAGATCTACATCTTTTAGCATTTTTAAATCACCTATTATTTGACTTTTGGTTTTTTTCATTAATGTTTTAAATATTAGAAATTAATTTGGTCATTTAGTTCTAATTATATTGAGTTGATCTCTGGCAAAATTACTACTGAATGTTCCAGTTTTAGTCACAGCAAAACTCATTACTACTCTGACCTCGACTAGAACAGAAACCACACTACCATCTGCTTTAAGCTGTGATGAATAAATGTTAAAATGAAAACTGACTGCTGTGCTGAAAGATCACAACAAAACAACTCCGATGAACGCTGCATAATAAAATCAGACTTTTTAAAAAACTGCTACACTTGTAAAGCTCTAAATTTATATTTCTAAAGTTTTAGAATTAATTTCTCTCACTACTGTGAAATAAAACAAAACTCTTAATACATTACAGGAGAATAAACCCTAAATCTGGATTATTTAAATTACAAAATAATAACAGACTTCAATTAAGTCAACGTCTTGATTTTCACACTGAATAACAAACATTTTTTGTCATTATAAATAATGAAAAAGTGTGTTGAGTCCACGATTCTTCCCGTTGCTCTCTCCACATAAATAAAAGGCCTCTAAGGGAAATTCAGGGTTTTTTGAGGTTTGCTCTGAAACCATCTTGAAGCTCTTATACAATGCTACATCCTTTTTGGACCAGGACCCAGTCATTCAGAACGGGATGTTCACAATCATCGCACAAAGCTTTTTCCAGGATTGTTCAAGTCAAATATTTAATTCGCTGGTTGCCAGTATGTGAAGCCACATGAAAAAAAGATACTCCAGATACAATACTGCACCTTTAAGGATCTTATAGCCAGCAACAAAGATGAAACTCACATTTCTGACTCAAGAACCACCAACAGTGGGGTACCACAGGTATGTGTATTCTCACCTCTATAGATTATAAACAAATGAATGCCCATCATCCTCAGCTCACACCTATTAAGTTTGCAGATGAAACGGTACTGGTGGACTTTCTGTAATCTGAAAAATCTGAATGTTTTTAAAGGGAGGTAAAACATTTCCTGCAGTGGTTGAACAACAGCTTTTGGACATAAAACAAAATAAACGCTCAGATTATAGTAAGAGGAATATTGGTCTCCCCATAACAGATCAACGAGGAGCACGTAAAAAGGTTCTCAACTTACAAATGTTTACAAGTGGAGATGAACATTAAAATGTTAATCATGAACAAGAAGGCAGCAGAGAAAGTCCTTTGTCAAAGATGACAGAAGCATTCTCCAATTATTTTACACTTTTATCTTCTGGGCTAATCTGCACTTTGGGAAACCTGCATGCTAAGCACCTCCGTTCCCCACGTCTGTAAAAGCAGCAGGTCAAATGGCAGATTTCTTCAGAGGACAATTACAACGGAATTTTCCCCAGACAGGATAATAAACTTCACCTTGACCTTGACACGATGAGCTGCTGGTACCAAACCACGTTTCTCACCATCAAAGCTCACCTGACTCCTGCACATCACATTCCCTTGGTCAGTTAGACTCCGTTAGCTCGGTTATTATTGCTCATTTGACACAGTCCGAGAGTCTCGTCTGGAATATAAACTAGGAGCTAAAAATAAAGAGATCACTGCAGGCTGAAGCTCCGTACCTGAAGGAATTAGCAACGCCTGGACTCCCATCAATGTCCTCATCAGACGTTGCTAACACACAATTATCCCATTTAGTCCCACTTTGCTTTCTTCCATCACCACACTTTGCTGAAAAGGTAAATTCCCACTGAAAATGTTAAATATCCGGCAGCATTCTCATTGTGTAGACACTAGTTGGCCAGGAGCCCAGGCCTTCTATCGATGCGTTCAGGGTTTTAGTGATGAGTCTAATTAAAGTGCAATGATTTTTGATTGTGTATGTTTAGATTGTCATTGTTTACTCAGCTGGGAATTTGTTTCTCACATACGAGAAAGCAGGTCCAGGCAGTTTGTCATTTCCTTCTTGACCTTTAATGACTTAGTGCAAATCAAACCTTCAGACCAACACGTTATCACTAAATTAACGCAGTTGAAGCAACAGCTGTGCCAAAGTTATGTTCTGTCTATTCAGTTCTTTTCAGCTGAAATTTGTTTTTATGGTTTTCATGAAGAAAAACTACTGGTTAAAGTCAGATTTCAAATGTATGACAATCAGATTAAAATCTATTGGTGAATTAAAGTGGAAAATCCATCCATCCGTGGCAAAATTTAATGGGAATATTTCAATCCATCAAAATAGCGGAAATGTCAAGGTTTGGTTTCAAGTGACAATGTGCATCTTTTCTGGCAGTAGATACCTAAATCATTGCAAACAATCTGTGTTTTTGTGTTTGAGTAAGACCTTCCCAACAGGTTACCATGAGGGTCAAAAATCCATGGTGAGCGCATCCTCCAGCAAAAGCATATCAGACTTCTTTTCATCACTGGCAACAAACAGAGAGGTAAATGTGTAAAACAACAAAGTTTATGAATGGTGAAAGTTTTATAATCGTTTGTTACAAATCAGTAAATGCATTTTGTCCTCATGGGCTCCCTTAGAAGAAAACATGGCATCGCACAGAGACTTTGGGTGTTTCTAAATGTCAAGGTGCCTTGCCTTGCAAGGAGATGTCTTGCGAGGCTAGGCGCCTTGCTTACGAAGACACTGTCCTTCCTTGATCAAAGAAAATGGTTGAATGGAATAGACTTGCATCACGTGACCGCGGCGGTAATGTAATATCATGTGACCCAAGAGAGCATTATATTTTTTATGTATAAGTTCCAATATAAATATATAACTAACCTTTTACTTTTTAAATTGTGTATATATTGGCTAAATAAAATATGTAAGCGACTTCCTACATGCTAGTCACCAAAGCTGCAACTACTAAGCAACTAACCAACCATAGCTAACTGCTTTGGATATAAAAAAGCATTTCAGATGTTTTCATCCTTTTGAAAATACTGCAGTGTATTCTGGGAAATTTTTCACCAAGGCTAGGCTACAAGGCACCTCCCGTGTATCCTTGCTCAGCTAGCTAAATGGCTAACAAGCTGAGAACAGACGCCTCGGTAGGACATGGACATTGGAACAAGCCTTGGCGGTTGCTGATGACGTATCTCCTAGGTAACTGGGACAGAACCAAGACATCAAGGCGAGGTTCCTTGGCATTGAGAAACACCCTTAGACCTGCTCCTATGTACTTTAGAACTGATTTTTATGGTTACTTGTAACACATTCTCACACTTGAAGAGTCGAAAAATGATGCTGGGTGGCCAAGCGTTTGTTTCGGGAGACCCAACCCATCGGGAGCCGAAGCGTGGTGCCTGAGCATTGGTTTCTGACACCCGCGGTAAAACGCCCATTTCACTGACATTTAACCTCTAACCTCCTGCTATTTAACCTTCCATTCAACACTTCAGAAACAAACGCTTGGTCACCCAGCATCATTTTTCAATGCTTCGGGTGTGAGCAGAGGCGGAGCTGGCCTAAATGGCGCCCTGTGCGAGATCCCCCGTGACCCCCCCCCCCCCCCACACACACACACACACACAAACACACACACACACACAAGAAAAAAAATTACACCTACAACTTTCTTTCAAATTGCGTGGAGTGTATTATATATAACAACGTTTGCTAACTGAATACAACATCCAGCTCCTGGCCACCTTCTCACCACTTGTCAAAGTTCTACTGAAATAGTGATGGTGACAACACCTGCCATCGCCTTCATTCCTGGGAAATATGAAAGTAGTTGGCACCTTGGTAGGTCCTCCTCGAAGTAGCTCTGTGCGTATGCTGTCGGTAATTGGTGATGGCCACTTGGCTGGGTCTGAAGAAAGAGGCTCATCATCACCTTCAATGGGACTCATTGGTTGATTGTTCAGGCTTCTCTATTGACAGAAAACAGAAGCGTAACTCAACACATTGCTATGTGGACCATTTCACATATTCTATTAAAACACAATATGTGACATTCAAATTTCTCTAATGTTTGCAGGACACACACACACACACACACACACACACACACACACACTTGTGCAAAACTTACCTGACATATCTTGTTGGGGAGAAGTGGCAGCTGGCTGTCCCTCATCAAGTTCACATATACTGGTAGGTCTCTCTATTGACAGAAAATGGAAGCATAACTCACCACATTGCTATATGGAACAATTCCCATATTCTGTGAAAATATTATTTAAATGTCTATAGCTAAATGTTTGCTGGACACACACACGTGTGCAAAACCCACCTAACGTATCTTCCTGGGGGAGTTCAAATACTGGCCTACTGGTATGAGCAGTGGAGGTAGATGGCTGTTCCTCAGTGGCAGCTGATGTCATCCCAAAATATCTGTGTAGGGCTCCTGATGTTGCATAAAACAAACAATACAATCTTCATGTCACGTCTGTTGCTTAAGCATTTTAATTAACATGTTACAATGAGCATTTACAGTTTTCAGCAGTGGTGGAAAGAATTCTTAAAATCTGTACTCAAGTACAAGTACTGTTACATTGCTAAAATATTACTCATTTACAAGTAAAAGTACTGGTTTTAGAGAAATACTCAAGTAAAAGTACAAATTATTCATAAAAACCTCAGAGTATTATTCATTTTTAACGGCTGATGTCACCATCACTTCTCCAGACTGGGGCTGCCTGGAAATTGTGTGTTTTCCTTTACCAAAAGTTAAAACACCAACAATCTATTAATCATTAATAACTGATAAAATACAAAACAAGTGTTTTTCCCAAATTTTTTTTTTTGTCATTTTAAGTTTTTATTTCCTTATTCAGCAAATGTCTCCGGCACACAAAGAACTAAATGACCAGAGGAGCCACGACTATTGATTAAATATCCATGAATCCATTTTAACTGGTTAAATTCTTCAACTCTCCCACGCTGCTTCAAGGTCACTGTGAGTTAACATAGCCGCGGTGTGCTGTGCAGCACACAACGCAACACGATGACATCATCGACTTGTACAGTGCTGAAAGGCGAGACAGTCTCAACTTTCAGCTAAAAAAAGACCGCTCTAGCTATTATAGTTTTTATTTTATGGCAGTTTACAGTATAAACGGGATCTTACTAGCAGGGCACCTCCAGCGGCCCGCTGCTGCTCCGTTTTTCGTGGGGTAAATAATACGTAGCTCATTTCCCGAGTCCAAAAAGAAAGGCGAATGGCGCCGGCGCGAGACCTGCCGCCCGCCGTCAATGTATTTCAGCAAAATTCTCAAAGACTCATTTTAATTCGATAGCGTTTGGTTATCAGCCTTTCGGTTTTCCCACTCTTAGCTTTTCATAAAAGCTCATTTGACAAAGAAAAAGCTAGCGGTTGGAAGTAGTTCTAAATACATGCAACGTAAGAAGCTAGCAAAAGACATTTGAAGGGATCATCATAGCACCATGCAAAACGTTCAGATTAGAGAGGTTAGTTAATCAATAAGTTGGGGGACAGGCGGGAAAAATACCAACTAAATAATAAAGAGATGCATACCTGCATCTTTTCCTCGTTTCTCCTCCTCTTCTTTTCTTTTTTTCCGAAATTGGGCACCAGATGGCTTCGACCGCTTCTTCTCCATTATGTTTGTGAGCGGTGATATGTGAAACGGTACCTGTATCCCTCCATCATCACTCTCCGAGATCCCTCCGTCCCCCACCTGATGAAGGGCGCTATAGAGCGCACTACAGAGGCGCGGCGGACACAAGGGGGCGCAATAAAATCCCAATATAAACGCAAACAATGACTTTGTTGTGCTTTTATTACAGAAATATTATTATTATCATCACTCATCACTATTATTATTATGAAGAACATGTGATTTCTATGTTTTGTTGATGTATCGGTTGATGGAAGAAAAAAAAAAAAGAAATTAAATGCCGCCCCCTCCAGACTGCCGCCCTGTTCGGCCGCACATGTTGCACATATCAAGCTCCGCCACTGGGTGTGAGAATGTGTTTTAGTAATGAAGCTGCATAATTTAATTCATTTTCAAAAACATATTGATGAATATTTCCAGATATTAACAGTAAACTACACATTGTCTTTAACTCGCTGGAATATGTCTTTAAGGTTTTTTTTCCATCTATGCCAGAGGTAGAAAACTCCCTTCCCAAGGCTTGCTGTCCTTCATGTTTTAGTTGTTTCCCTGCTTCAACACACCGAATCTTAATCAGCAGCCTGATGAGCTGCTGAACAGGTGAATAAATTGTGTTGGAGCAGGGAAACATCTCAAACATGCTGGCGCTCAGTGTAGAGTTTTCATTTGCACAAATACTTAAGACACAAACCTGTATTCCCAACATATTTTATCTTCTAAAGTAACAATTAAATTGGAGAAACCCAATAGGTTAGATACATATCAGGCAGCATGTTTTCTAACACCTTGCACACATTTCTTGGATATTTTGTTTTTATCCTTTTGCAACTGAGAAAGACGGTCACACCTCAATAACCTCGCAAATAAAAATGAAGGTTAATCGATGAGCGTTGTGGTTTTCTATCGCTGCAGACGTCTGGCTGCACCTCGGTAAAATCCCTCGCTACCGAGGTTAATATGGCTCCATTCAGGATTAAACAGACCTCCGACTGACTACAGTGTGGATTAAAGCAATAGAGACCAGAGTGGAGAGTAATAAATGGTAAATGACTATGAAAGGAGGACAGCAGAGATTCTGACAGCTTTCCATGAAGTGAATAAAGGAGGTGTTTGAGTGGGAATAAAAGAAAAGGACGCTCCAGCCATTTCTTGATGAATAAGCCTCCACTCAGACCGTATGTAAAACTCAGACTTCCATTTTAAATGTCAGCCGACGACCAAGAAACACTGGTTCCTTTTGTCTTTTGTAACCACCGACTGATGGATGATGGTGGGTCTAGAATGAGGAGACTTGAAGCGGTTCCCAGCTGTATCGGAGATGAACTCCTTCTCCCTCCGTGTCGGATGGCTGTTGAAGCCATTTAGAAGCAGTTTAACATTCAGCATCTGTCTTCGGAGAGAGAAGAGGCTCTTTGTCACTTTAGATGCTCGTCCAATCAGCGCTCCTCAAACGCAACTCTGATTACACTTCAGAAACACAAATCTTCAGTGGGTCTGACTTACAGAAGTGTCGAGCGTGAACTCGAGATTCTCCTCCAAAGAGTTTGATTAGAACAATTCCAGCTCGCCAAGAGGGGTGGGATGAGTGAACACGGGCAGCAGGATGTTATTTGGAGGACATTACATCGACTTAGTTTCTCCAAAATTCCACCCTTGAAGATGCAATTCGCCACAGTGGGAGTCGCATCAGAGAGACGGCGTCTTGAACCAAAACAAATTAAAGGCTGAAGCCAGAATCAGCTCCGAGGCAGCGAGCGGCTCTTTGATCCCTCCGTCTCACATCAGAAAAAGTTCTTCACCTTGTGAGGGTAGCTTTAGATTACGATTTCGTTAGAGAAGGGTGTTCAGTTTGAACCCACACATGAAGCACACACACATCACTAGGACAATCATAAATACATTTTGCGTATAAATGCCAGTGCTGCAGCGCCGACTTGGCAACCTTGCTGCTCAGATTGTAACTGGGGACTTTGGTCAACCCTCACGACTGGCTGAGAAATAAATCTGTGTGAATGCAACCTTCCTTCCCACATGAGACATCAGAAGCATCGCCATTTAGTTGGTCTACATCGGATATCCGTTGTTTGTGCTATAAACTGGTTAATCTGCAGCCAAATAAATCCAACCAATGCTCTAAAAATGTTGCTCAAGAGCAGCCAACCTGCATGACTCACGAGTGACCTGCTCCAACACACCTGAGTCAAACAGTTGAATCTCCTCCTCGTCATGGTGAGTTCTGCAGAAGCCTCCATTTTAAACCAGGTGTGTTGGAGCAGTGAGGCGGCTCAAATGGGATGTTATGATTTAAACATCAGAAACTAACTGACAGGTTTTTGTGCAGGAGTTGCATCAAGTGGTTTAACTTCAGGGTGAGCTTAAGGCCAATACAAACAAAACAACCCTGACCTAAAAAATTTCCCTTATTTATACAAAAGATTAATTTCCTGTCTGGTGAAGCAAAACAGGAGAAAGTATGATTCCTCATTAATGGCAGCACATCCCAACTCCAGACATTTGACTCGCACCCTACCTCTCCCCCCGTTTGAGTCAGTGTCTCTCCATCCCTGTACTTCTATCTCTTCTCTGATCTGGGCTCAGATGTGCACAGCAGGACGCCTGCAGAGAACTGCTGGTGTTACAGTTAGAGACGAAGAGGAAAGCTGTTGTCTCTGCACACCCTCTCTCTCTGGCTGAGGCTTCATTAAAAAGCAGCACAGGTCCTTTCACCTGGAAAGGGTCAGGGGTTTTAATGAAATCCTCTGAGTGGGAAACTCCAAAGAAATTAAAGCTCAGCTGACATTTTTGGGGTGGGGGGGAGAGAGAGGTCCAGGCTAAAGTTGAAAGCTTTTACTGGGATTCATCGGTGCTGGTAGCTGGTTTATATCAGGTTTGTGGGACAGAGAAAAAGGAAACCTTAAATAATATTTCAGTCTTAAGTTTCTGAAGTTAGGTTTTTGTTTTGAGCTTCAAATGAAATGTAAAAAGATGTTTTTAAAATCTTTCCTTTAAAAGGTGGAATTTCAGCTTAAACTACTTTTACATCCCAAAGGAATCTGGTTTTGTGTGTGTGTGTGTGTGTGTGTGTGTGTGTGTGTGTGTGTGTGTGTGTGTGTGTGCGTGCGTGTGTGCGTGCGTGCGTGTGTGTGTGTGTGTCATCTGATTTATAAAATCTACACAACCTTTATATCCAAACTCCAGGTTAGTTTTATAAGGAGTCAGATGTGTGTGTGTGTGTTTTAAAGACTTTTCATTCAACTGTATTTTAAACACTGGCCAAAAAGTTTCATTTTTGTCCCTGATGCTTAGTAGCCACATAGATCCAGAAGCATTAAGCTGTTTGAGACACACGCTAAAAGTAGATAAAATACTTAAAGGTGACTATCAATCCTTTTGTAATGGTTTCTGGTAGGAATTAATGCCTTGCAAGCCATACTCAGGGCAAAATAAACCCACAAGGGTTTGATCAGCATGGCCAAACCTGCTGCAGCAGAGAGCGGCAGAACACAGCAGACTTTTGAGTCTGATGTCTTCATATATGGACACTTCTCCTCTGATTGGTTAACAGCAACAGGACAACACTACTTGTTCTGCAACGTTGATGTAGGGCTGTGCAATAAACCGAAAATGTATCGTTATCGAAATTTCTGACTCTTATCGTGATAGTCTTTCCCATGTCGATAAATCTGATAATCAAAAATGAAGATGTGTGTAGGTTGGCAGCGTTCATGTCCCTTTAAGAAGCTAAACCACCTTGAGTCACGTAAAAATGTGACTCAATGTAATGCATGTGACAGGCCCATCTAGTGGACAACTTTTGTTTCTGCACATTCCTGTAGTTATCGTCCATTTATCTTTATCAAGGTGAAATCCTCAATATATCGTGATGTTGATTTTAGGCCATATCACCCAGCCCTACGTTGATGTTTTATCTCCACAAATAACACAAGCCTTGAGGAGTTCTGCTGTGTGGTGGAGTTGCTAATGCTAAAGGTTAGCTTCTACTAGCAGAGATGTTCTCTGCTGTTTCCTGGACGCTTAACCAACAACAGCCTTCCCCGTTGTGAGTCAAGATGGGCGAGTCCATGAACGTTAAGTGACAGTGTGACGTAGATCTGTCAGGATTTTCTAATCCTAGAGTTTCACTGTCTGTTTTCTATCAGAAGATACTGCAGGAGATAGGTGTGGGAGACTATTTTCATATTTGGAGTGACCCATTATAAATCAGAAATAATCATCAAAATGTGTTTTCAGTGTTCCACACCTTCACGAGTTTGATTACGTGACAAAATGTGACGCCAGTGTTCGACATCATGGATGAAGCGGACACAGTAGCAGCAGGCTGACAGCGACTCTGCTGATCTTCCAGGCTGACTCTGTGGTTCTAAATTTATTAAAACCCGACCGCAGCTCTGTTCCTCGCTGAGCTTTAGGCAAAGTCAGCTAATAAAGAAACAGGACAATTACACACATAACGAACGCTGCCGGGAGGAGAAATTAAATTTTAAACCGAGCCAGGTGTAGCGCTGTACGAGTCACACACAGCGTTATGAAACCAGACAAGCTAGATCGTTATTTAAAGTTGGAAACTGAACTTATGTTTTTTTATGCTTTCAGACGGAGAATATGACGGGTAGAGACGTGAAAGCAGAAAATTCATTTTCCATCAACAGGAAAAATAAACTTATTTGTGAATTTGTTCTTTGGGTGTTTAGGTTTTACAAAGACTTACCAATTAAAATGTGTTATTTTGCTAATCTGACTGATAATGGGGTTTTCTCTGATGACTTCAGTTGAGTGTTTTTTAATCCGCATCTGGAGGCGAGAAGCGTAGTGGGCTGTGATCGACATGCTTTTCTTTTATTCTCACCTACTGCCATGCACTTTTATCCCTTCATTTCCTTTCTTAATCCTTCATCCTGATGGGGAAACCAAATGAGGAAGAAAATGGGGAAATAAAGCTGTTTTTATGAGCTTTCATCTAACATTTTTGTAAATTTTGCAAACACATGTTCCCAGTAAGAACACCCAGCAGAGAAATCCAACAAGCTGATGTTTCTAGGCGTTAAAAATATAGTTTACAGTTGTGCAGGTACACAGGTAAATCTAAACCTTTTTTCTTTTTTTAACTCAGATTTTTAAATCATCTTTCAATAGTTTTGATATTTATGATCATTTTAAAACGACCTGACTTTGTTTTTCTGATTTATTTAGTTTCAGTTGTGTTTAAGATCACTACTGGGGTGGACTGACGACATGACCCGCCAATCCTCAGAGCGGGGGCGGGGCGTTGGCCAAGTGGCCCTGATCACCATGATTTTATGATATTTTTTAATCTGTGTGAAGCACTTTGTAATTCTTTCTCTGTGATGGGTGCTATATGAATAAAAGTTGCCTACCATCCATTGTCTGAACCCGCTTTGTCCACGTAGGGTCGCGGGGGGGCTGGAGCCTATCTGCAACGGTCAATGGGCAATCAGGCGGGGTACACCCTGGACAGAGAGCCAGTTCATCGCAGGGCAACACAGAGACACACAGGACAAACAATCATGCACACACACACACACCTAAGGACAATTTAGACAGACCAATTAACCTAACAGTCATGTTTTTGGACCATGGGAGGAAGCCGGAGTACCCGGAGAGAGCCCACGCATGCACAGGGAGAACATGCAAACTCCATGCAGAAAGACTCCAGGCTGAGAAGCGAACCCAGGACCTTCTTGCTGCAAGGCAACAGCTCTAACCACCGCGCCACCGCACAGCCCATAAGTTACCTACTTAAATATTAAAAATAAGCAAACAAAAAAAATAAAAGTCCTAAAGTATTCTACCTTTACAAGACCATCCTTGTGAGGACATTGGTCACAGTTTGTTAGTTTTCCAACTCATCTCCTAAGATTTGACCTCAAGGTCTCACTGGATAAAGGTCTGTGGAGTTTTCTGGAGATAGTTGACCATTTCCCCTCAGCACAGAGGGACACCATGCTGGAAAAGGCGTTCATCACCAACCTGTTCTGATGGTTGAAGGAGTTCCTCTGAATGTTCAGTTATCGGGCTTTATTCAGGTTTGTGTTCAGAGTCCTTCATGTGGTTCAGAATGTCCGTGCTTTGGCTTCTGACCAAGACCTCCACCCACATCACCACGCTTCTCCTCCAGCTTCACTGGCTGCTGTTTAACTTCAGGGTTCATTTCAAGATCCTGGTTCTAGTCTATAGGGCCTTACATGGACAAGCACCATCATAAACTGGTGATCTTCTCAGTCCATACAACCCCAGCAGCTCCCTGAGGTCCAGTGACCAAAGCCTACTGGTTGTGCAGCACCAGGCTAAAGACCAAAGGTGTTCCTCCTCTTCATCACTGACTTCTTTTCATGCTGGTGTGTCTTTAAATTTTGATTTATGCCTTGAGATTTTCAAATGTTTTAAGAACATCGCCTAACAACTTTTTAATTGACAGATTTAATTTAATTACAGGTCATAACCTCCTGATTCTTATGTGAAGCACTTGGGTCAGAAACAGCTGTTTTAAATGTGCTATATAAATAAAGCTGACCTTGATTTTAAAAGCAAGTTGCTTTGTAAGATAAGTATGTCCCAAACTTCAGCTGAAGGTTAGAAAAGTGCATCATGTAGTTTGTTCTAGAAACCAGCAAAGAGGCTTTCCATAAGTCTCGTTCTTCTGTTGAACAAATGGTTTTAAGCAGGAGTCTGAAGTGAACGTAGATCAAAACAATCTGGCATTCTGATTTTCCCCTAATAATCCACAGTTAGAAAAAGCCCAAAGGAAATCTCTACAGCCTTTAAATCCAGAGCTCACTGCTCCTAAAAGACACTGGAGTTTAGCCAAGGACACTCGTCCATCTCAACAAGCTTCAGTCGCTGAACAAATCCTCGTCCCATCGGACGGAAACACCTCCTGATGTTGCGGACACTCGACGACCTGGTTGGGACTCAAAACTTTTCTGCATTCAGCGAAGTCCTGAGAGTCTCCCAGCTGTTTGTTTGGGACATCCGGGAAGTTCACATGACTCAAAGACGTTTAAACTTTTACAGCCGAGATCATTTTAGTCATTTGGTTTTAAAAGATGAAAATATTGTTAATAATTTTAAATTATGAGTGCATTTTATAGTGAATAAATCAATAAATTCCATTTCAAAACCAAGGACAGACTATACACGATGGCATTGATTTTCTGTGATTTTTGTCATTTGTTGGAATAAAAACTGAATCTGTCAGGAACCAAGAACCGCTATAAATTCTTTACTGCAGAAAAATCTTTAGGAAAGAACTGAATTTACAAGTATTTCAACTAGTTATTGTCTAGTCTTTCTTCACACACAAATGATAAATAAATGACCCACACTTGTATGTCAGAGGTCTTCAAAGAGCTTTACACTACAGTGCATCATTCATCCGTCCACACACACTCATTCATTCTCTGGTGGTGATGAGCAACAGCGTAGCCACAGCTGCCCTGGGTCACACCCAGGCGAGAAGACAAAGGGGGAGAAGACTGAAACGACATATTTAAACTACTATTTCTGATCATAATCGTTGCTGAGTTTTTCGTGGTATTCTGGTTTTTTGCACAGTAGAATAATAAAGTATGTGTTTTAGCTCCGTTTGCGGCTAGAGGTGTGCATTCACGATGAGACGTTGCCGTAAATACGGAAGCGATAGACTGGCTTAAGGTGTGATTCACTTCTCAGCCTCTAGATGGTGGTATCGGATAAAAATAGTTTTTTCACTTGAAGCCCAGAGCACCTTTATGCTAGACGAAAGGACACTTGCTAATCTAGATTTTTTTACTTTAGTTTATTCAACACCTTAATCCAAACACTTAAAATCTAACATATATTTAAACATCAGTTTAGCACTTCTTTATTTGCAAGTACCTATTAAATTGCATACTTTAATACTGTTACTTAATTCTGAATTTTCTTGGCTACTCACTCTTCCCAAAGTAATTTTTTACCCCCTTATCTGTACTTTTACTCAAAAAAGAAAAGTACTTGTTCCACCACTGCCTCCATCTTCTCCTCACATGCTGCAGAGACAACGAAAACGGCTCCTAAAACGTCCTCCTGGCTGCCTGGATGAGCCGGCGTTCTCAGTCTGACGGTTTCCTGATAGAATCCAGAGGAGACCGGACTCCTCCACGTGTTTATCAGCAGCAAACAGCACAGCGTTTACACCACTAACTACAATGGAGAAGATTACTGGAAACAGCTTCTGGAAATTTACATAACTCAGAGCAAAAGCCTCTCAGCTGTTTAGTTTCCTCTCTGCCTCTCGTCCTGCAGCATCTCGCCGTTATTCTCAGCTAAAACCGTCAACTTGGATTTCATGGAGCCAAAGGATTTCCTCGCTTTAATTGATTGTGTGGGATTTCCAGGAGTGTTGTGCTGATCTCTGGTAGGTTTCAGATAAACAGATTAGTGATGGAAACATGGAAAAAACACTTCTATTCAACAGAACAGAACTTACATTTGCTAATCTTCATCTCACATGTCCTGCCAATTATGTTTAAATACATCGAAGCAGAAATTAAGGACCGTTTAGTGTGTTCACACTTTAAAGTTTACAATCACAGAAAAACCTACTGGGAGCGGCAGGGTCAAAAACGTAAGGAAAGCAGCTTTTATGCTAATCGGCACATAAAGGCTTTCCGCCGGAACATGTCGACACCAAACAGCTGCAGAAGTGGAACTGTTGGAAGTAATCAGGCAAGACAGAAAAGCTGAAAGCTGACACGCTGGACAAACCCAACCGAGCATAAAACAACGACACGTGTTAGAGAAACCCCCAGAGCAGCGGGAAGCTCCAGGATCCAAACGGATTTGAATACAGGTTGTGTCTTTAAAGATCAACTTTACTCATGTTTAATACATTTGCAGGCATCTATAGTAGGAATGAACGCTCGTTGGGACGGCAGAATTTGGAGTCTTATATTTTCTGATATTTAGACATCTGATTGGTCAACAACACCACGACTCTACCTCTGACTCTGCAACGTTGATGTATATATCTCCACAAATAACTCAAGCCTGGAGGAGTTCTACTGTGTAGTGAAGATGCTAATGCTAACAGTTAGCTTCTACTAGCCAAGACGTTCTCTGCTGTTTCCTGGATGCTAAACCAACAACAGCCTTTTCCGTCATGAGTCAAGATGGGTGAGTCCATGAATGTTAAGTGACAGTGTGACGTAGATCTGTCAGGCTTTTCTAAGCCTAGAGTTTTACCATCTGTTTTCTATCAGAAGCTAATGCAGGAGATAGGTGTAGGAGACTATTTTCATGTTCAGCCTGCATGAAAAACTCAGAGTGACCCATTATAATCAGAAATAACCATTAAAAATGTTTTTTAGTGAAGTTGACCTTTAAACACAAAAGCAGAAGTACTGAGTTCAAAAGAACTTAGTTTTAGTTTACACCCATTTCTCCTTCACACACAGCGAGGAGACAAATCTCTGAGCTGATTCTTGACACTTTGTGCTAATCTGCTCCTATTTGCCTCCATTTGTCCTTGATGGAGACAGCTGCAGCCTCAGGCATGTTGAAGATAGATTTTGGATTAATGCTTAAAACACACACACACACACACACAGAGCTCTGTGCCACCGCCCCACTCAGATAATTTGTCATCCATACATCTACGGCGGTTTTCTTAGGAAAGTGGCAACTGGAGCCTCAGATGTTTTACATTTGTTTACTTCCTGTTCCATCTGTTTTTTTCCCTAATAAAACTTTTCTAAAAGATATTCAGACCGACGTCAGCCCTCATGCCTGCTTCATGTCTGCAGGAGAATCAGCAAATACAAAGAAAAACGACTCATGTCAGTCATTTAGGTCTGAGGCTGTATGGTAAAATACTGAAGCCGTTCATGTGCTATGATGAGGGAAACTTTGTGGAATGGCAAGAAGAAATCGATGTAAATCCCAACACACATTATGCTAAACTTCTCTTTTTGTCAAACTGTCTGTAAACAAACCCAAACAGCTGAAAAAGATCCTCAGGAAGAAACAAAAGATGAAACACAGCAGAGCATGAAGCTGAAGGACGACATCTTTGGCTGTGAGGAACTGTGAAGAGCTGGGAGAACAAAAGCTGCTACCCATGAGCGAGCTGATGGAAGCCTGTTGAAGATCTGAAAACTCACCTAGTCTGATTCTTGAGATAAAATATGTTTTATGTTAGTTTTTAAATCAGGACTTTGGTTTCTTGCATTAACGTACGTGTATTCATCATAGCTGCATGAAATCAGTGTTCTCATTAATCATTTAAACATTTTAATAAACTTGGAAACAATGATTCTGGATCCAAGAACGGAGACACGAGAGAGCTGTTGGCAGGAATCAATTCTACTCTGTTATTAGAGGTCAGAGTTCACAGACAAGAAATGTGTCAGACTGGCCCGCCTGGCATTCTAGTGTCGTCCCGGTGGGCTGTATCCCAACCCCCCGACCCGCCCGCACCGACATTCTACAAAACAGACATTTCCGTGAGCCATCACTGCATGTGCATTGTTAAGCACATTCATAGGCATGCCAGACCTGCAGGCGGCAGTAGTTCCCCCAAATCCTATCTGGTCTTCCTGCACAACTTCCAAACATAAAACACAGCAGCTAGCTCATATGTGTGGACTGATACGGAGGTAGAATTGCTAAAAGACGGTTGGACGATTGATAACGCAAGCCCAGCTATGCTGTGGTGTAAACACAGGCTGCACATGGGCATTTTTGTCACAGACAGTGAGGATGTGCAACCTAAAACACCAGTTATTTCTGTTCACACAAAAACACTTAAAAACAGAGAAAACGCAACTCTTCGCTTTGGCCGAAATAAAAAAATAAAATTCTATTTGTTGCGTAAATCTGTGTTTTGTGTGGATGACGGGCCGAATCGTAGAAACATATCTTTGTTTTTGGAGCTACATGTGGACAGAGCCTCAATGTATAGCACCTATTTGGTATTACCCCCCAAGGCACTTTACAAAACAACCAAACACTCACCCACACACAAACCCTGGTGGTGGTAAACTACAATGCAGCTACAGCTGTCCAAGGGCTTACTGACAGAAGCAAGGCTGTTGTAAAGGTCCCTCCAATCACCACCAACAAGGTGGGTTAAGTGTCTTGCCCAAGAACAACGACAACAGACGGGGCTCAAACCTGCAACCCTCCAATTATGGGGTGGGCACTTAACTCCTCTGTCACGGTCGGCCCTCAGCAGGACAGGACTTTTGTTGGGCAGAGGAAATGACCACAGATTAGAAAATATAGAATCAAAATGCAGAATTACTAGAAATTTCCACAGTTCACACATTTAGAACTAGTTTTAAAAAACTGTTTTATTGGTGCATGTGGAGGATGTTTCGTCAAATGTAGATTTGTTACGTTAAAAAAAGAAAAGAGCATTTTAATCAGGAAGAGTAAAATTATTTAAACTAATTTACGAAAGATTAAATTCCCAACAATTGGGAAGTTCTGGATTAAGTCTGGCAATCACGGAGCAAATCAGTAAAATAAAATTATAAATGTTTGAAAATGGCTTTTCCTCGTCCCGCTCCAGCCTGATTGTCTGCCTCTGTTTTAACATTTGGCCCACGAGGATGGTGTGACCACATTGATTTACACGGGAGGAAATGTCACAGCGTCGCTGTGGATCAGCAGATTGGCCTTTATGGATAAATCTCATTAACTCGGCAACATGCCGTTCTGTTGTCAGTTGTCAAAGCAAAATGTCAAGGGAAAGTTGGGACCTTTGCTCCGAGCAGAGAGGTTTTAAACAAGGCGATCAAACGTTCAGGAGAATGAAATCAAGCAGTTCAAGTGGCACTGAAATGAAAATGTGTCCGTATTACAAACTGTCCTTTTCATGCTAAAGCACTACTCAGCATTAATATTGTAAAAACATTTAAACATGCTTTAAGAAGGGCTCCATTTTGGGGATTACAGGCTATTAAATTTTAGTTTCAGTGCTTAGAATTGTGTGTAAAACCTTTTGCTGAATAGGGAGTCAAAGTCACGTACTTCCGTTCCCCGGAAGAACAAAAACAAAAGGAAGCAAGTTAATGAAGCTATAAAATCTATCTTCTCATTATGTTTGGTATGTGTCATGGATATGATGTTCGTGAATTTTTAAGACATGCTTTGATGCCAAGAAGTGCTTATTTCAGATTCCCTCTGGGATGAATAAAGTACTTTTGAATTTGAATTTTCTAACTGGGGGAATCGTTATTTTAGGTTTTGTGTGAAAATAGGTATGGGACTATAAATGTTTCTCTCACCAATGACGTAAATGAATTAGACACGGAAAAAAGGAAAAGACTAGTAGTGTGCTTCGAATTCTTTCATAGGGAGCATTAAACGTGGAGAAAACCACTAGAAATCTGACCATGTGGTAAGCAGCAATACGCTGGGGGAGAGGAGATCTGTGGTGACGTCATACACGACGTGTCGACGTCTGATTTGTAGTTAGTGATTACAAACTTTTGTGACTGATAAATCTCAAAGTACGTGACTGGCGTGGTCAAAATACATTACTTTTCATTTAAATTGCAGTACAACAAAATGTGTGATTCAGGGAGTAAGGCAAAGCGGATTAGAAAATAGCTCCGTTCACTTGCATTCATTTTTTCTTTCTTCTGAGGGCCCATGAGCCAAATGTGTGTGAATTTATTCAAGTTCAACAAATACCCGGCAGTGTCCAAGAGCTTTTCCAATTAAGGGAGTTCACATTTAGTTTGAGAGGAACAAATGTGTTTATATCAACTAATGCCACACTTCACTGTTTGTCATGAGGCATCCCCTTAAAGAACAGCAGTAAAGACAATAAATCTCAAAACAGTGGAAGATTTATGTTAGGACGCGCTGGTGAGTGGAGCGGAGGTAAGGATCCAAACGCTGGGGAGGAAGCAGGCAGGCAGACAAACTAGAAAACTCAAAAGGTTTTTAATGATGTCTGGACACAGGACATGGAAACAATGAGGCAACAAGAGACACAGATCTGGAGGGGTTTAAATACAGGAGGGCTGGGGGCTTGGGTGATTGGGAAACGAGAGGCAGGTGGGAGCAATCAACAGAGACGTAGGCTGAACCAAACGTGGAGACAGGACAAGGCGTGACAATTTAAATATGAATGATAATACGAATAAATAAATAGTTCAAGCAATTAGACTCAATTACAGGTTATGTATGCATTTGGACCATTTTTATATACTA
Source organism: Nothobranchius furzeri (assembly GCF_043380555.1). Taxonomy (NCBI): domain Eukaryota; kingdom Metazoa; phylum Chordata; class Actinopteri; order Cyprinodontiformes; family Nothobranchiidae; genus Nothobranchius; species Nothobranchius furzeri. Next base: position 39,397,178 of record NC_091751.1, read on the forward strand.
GTTTGAAATTCTGAATAATGTGCTTTATCCTTTATAAAGGGCTGTAAATGCTGCATCTAAGGCCTAGTCCACGTGTAGCCCGGGTTTTTTAAAAATGAATGTCCGCCCCTCCAAAAACTTGCATCCACACCACCGCGTTTTAAAAACAGACTCTGTCCACACGTACCCGGATAAATACGTTGTTAAGGACATGCCAGACCTGTAGGCGGCAGTACTTCCCCGTTCTTAACCTCGTCCTTCGTCTGTGGTCTTCCACAAGGAGCAGTAATTCCGCTCGCAAACACAAACAAGCAAAAAGCGCTTGGACAATTGATGGATCGGGTAGTGACAGAGCGCAGCTCTGAGGGCTTCCATGATGCCGGCTAGTGTAAACACAGGTCGCACACGTGATGTCAGCATTTTTTTGTCGCGGAAAGTGACGTTGCGGACCTTAAAACTCCGGTTTTGTCTGTCCACACGCAGACACCCAAAACGGAGAAAACGCAGATCTTCACTTTGGCCGGAGTTTTTAAAAAGATCCGTTTTCGTGTGAAAGAACTCCGTTTTCGTGTGGATGACAGGCCAAAACGTAGGAAAATATCTACGTTTTGGCAGATCCCCGGCTACGTGTGGACAGGGCCTAATTTAATCCAACTCATGTTTTTTGGTCTAAAGCAGGGGTGGGGAATCCTGGTTCCTCGAGAGACGCTACCCTGCATGTTTTAGTCGTTTCCCTGCTTCAACACACTTGAGGTGATTTACAGGCTTCTGCAGAGCTTCATGAGCTGCTGACCAGGTGATTCACATACGCAGGTTTTCACCTTTGCTGTGTCGTTTGTTGGGTTTGGCACCAGAGTCTGCATGTTTACAGACACGGAGGAGACATTGTTTAGTGCTGAGCAGATGTGAAGTTTAAGAAGATAATGCTAGTCACGTGACCATACGTTTTTAATACTAACCATTTGTCACAAATACACAATGAGCACTCATAAAGCGTGGGGGAGACCGGGGATGGCTGTAACAGTTTTAACATTTCTATCTGTAGCTTGCAACTCCTTCAAGCCGGAAAATTAAAAATGTGACACAAACTAGTTCCACTTGTCATTAATGGTGTAGCTGTTGTTTCTGCAGCACAAACAGAAATCATGTGGCTTTGTCTAAAACACAAGGAGTAAAATGTTACAACCAGAAAAAAAAGTCCACACTGAAATGAGAATTCACGTACTACTCTGAATGAATAAAGAAAACTAGAAAAAGATAATTAGAACATCTGTAAACATTTGAAGACATTAAAATAATATCTTCATTGGTTACATTTGGAAGTGACTGGTCTGACAAACCCACTTTAAAATGGCCTGATGTCAACATTGAAACGGTAAATGTTCACATAAAATACTACAAGTTCAACACAGAGCAACATATTAGTTTAGCCTGATAATTGTTTTAGCCAGTTTTGTGTTCTCTTGGTCAGACTCAGCGGCCATCTTTAATCAGGTCAACTAGAAGTAAATAGATTGTAAATTCATGTCTGATGGTTACCTTCTGAACATTCATCCAATGCAGTGGTGTCCTACCCTGGTCTCTGGCAGTCTCAATGTGTCTTAGTTTGTTTTCTTTGTTGGTGTTTAAAAGCAACACCAGTTTGTTTCTCTACTCCAACACATGAATAACCTCATGAGCAGGTCGTTGCGCTCTCTGCAAAAGCCTGACGATTACAACCAGGTGTGTGTGAACAGAGAAGCCAAAATATTAAGGATAGTGGTCCAGGAGGACCACTATTGACAGCCAATCTGAACTCAGATGGTAAAATTACTGCTTCTGTGAAGTTTAATCTCACATGATTAGTGATTGTGCTCTGCGTTAAGGATGATTAAACAACTCCCGTGTGATAGCCCTCAAAATAAATAAATCTTACTGAGTTTTGACTGACTTTCTCCTAATGGCAGCCATCTTGAAATTGTGTTAGCTATAAACCTGTGGGGATCCACTAAAATATGCTCTGTCGTTCATGAGATCTTTGGTAATGATGCTGTCACCATTTCTATGCAATAAAAACAAATGTATTGTAACTAATTCTGTTGACCATTTTATAGCTGAAAACTGCATTTTTTTTTATTCTAGTCATTTTGAGATGTTTTTCATGACTTCCACCACTTTAAGTCGATTTCACACACAAAAAATAAGTTGGTATGATTCAGTTTGAAAGTAAGAACAGATATCACCTTCGAGTGGAGCCTCTCCCATCAACACTTTGGGTTTCTCAGGAACAGGAGAGCAGATAAGGGGGGAATCCAAGAGGAAAGGAGGACATTTTATTTTGACAGGACGACTTTTCAGCTAATTCCAGCTGATAAGGAGGCAATCTTCAGTCCTGTCCTGGATAAAAAATAAAATATAGCAGAAACTCACAATAATGGTTTTCAAGATTCTGAGATGTTTTATTGTGATGGTTAGCGGTTTTTCCTAAATGACCCACTCCAGCAGCAGGAGACAGAGATGGACTCTGGAGCTCCGGCCACACAGGTCCGTCTTTAAAGAGAAAACCTGACAAAGTTTCTAACAATCATTAAAGCTCAAAGCTTTGTGGAGGAAAAGCCAGTAGATTGTCCCAAAACTTAACTGTGTTGTGCTTTCCAGGAAAAGAAACTCGTGGGGTCAAACAGAGCCAACAAATCCTGAAACCACTAAGATGTTTTTGATGGTCCACCAAAACAAAAAAAGGGCACAAAACCCTTAAAACTATCATACATTTCAAGCCTGACTTTTCTGAGGTGTTTACCAACAGCATGACATAATTAATCCGTCTTCTTGAGAAGTTTTGGCTAATTTTGTTTATCTGATTGCACCGTCTAGTGGCCGGCAAGTATATCACACCAAGACGTTGTTTCATTTCCGTATTTATGGCCGAACGCACTCCTCTAGCCGACAAAACAAAGCTGAAACACATTTATTATGCTCCTGTTATGTTGTTTTCATTGATATTTTAAAGACTTACTTGTCCATGAGAGAGGTCACCAATTAACTGAGATGCGTTCTGTGATTGACATCTGTACGTAAGTCTAACGCTATTGGTTAGTGCTGACCAGCGCTCATATTTCATGGAGCTCTATGGGACAAAAGACTTGTTTCCTACACCATACAACAGCGCTTGATAAGACAAACACTTAAATGGACTTCTTAAAAATCATACATAATTCCGGAAAGGGGAAAACTCCGGATAGCAACTTTAACTACAGCAGTCTGTGACTCTGCTTCTTCACTTCAGTCTTCAGGTGCATTTTTCCTTTTTGTGTCAGATTTCTTTCAGTTGGTACTTTTGTACTCTACCCGCACTTTGTTAGATTTAGCTCTAAATTTATACAGTTGTCTTTTTCCATTATTCTGCTAAATTAGCTTTTTTTTTCTTTGAGTGTTTTTTTTTTAATTATTTTATTTTTTAAAGACAAAACTACAACAAATTCTTTGCCGTTTCTGTTTTATCAGTTATAACCCTTCCTGGACCAAGACATCTCCAGCTCTTATCCTTTCCTTTTTTCTTTTCCTAGCTGATAAACTTTAAAAGCTCTACATCCTTTTCTAGCTTGTTATCAGTGTCAGATGAATTATCGGGCTTACAGGAGAAACTGAGCTGTGACATTTTACCAGCTGAGCCAGGAGGCACTGATGAAGTATCAGATGAACCTAAAGTGGAACGTTAACAGTTCTGCACAGAAACATAATTTCTGATATTCTCTGTGTTGTCAGATGGATTTTGCATGTTTCTGTTGGTGTAAATGTAAAAATATTTGGTCAGTGCGTTTCCTGGTATTGACAGACCTGCAAGGAGAATCCAGTCCGTCTAATCAACCCAGTGAGACGAGGCTGCGGCGCTAATAACATCTCCCTTTCTGGTGTTTTTTTAGACTGTGAGGACAAATGGAGCTGGACAAACTCCACCAACCTGGCAGGCTACGAGTGTTTGATGCATTCAAATGATTGTGGGGAAATATTTACCATGCAGACCTTGTATAAAGACAGTGTGCGGGCGTGTTTGGGTTCATATGTGCTCAGAGGTCAGATCTCCATTGTGCTTCATTATTTTCTGCTGATGAAATCCTCAAGCCGGATCAACCAGAATCAGATGTTCTAGCTTTATGAGTTCCTCCTGGCTAAAGAGGTGTCATCAGCTATTAATGGAGCTGATAAATGTTTAATCTGCAGCATCTGTGAGACATAAACCTTGAGCATCATCCATAAAACCCACTCATAAGCGTGAAACACAACAGAGTTTAATTATGAGAAATTATTAAAAATGGAAATATGAACATCTTAGGTGTGTTCTTGCTGTGTCTTTGTAAATCCATGCTTTCGTTCTTTTTTAAACACAGAAACAGTTTTGTTTACCTGTTTGTAGCTACGGTTTCGCCGACAGTTGCCGGCTTCTTCAGGCTGACGCTGATGGTGGCGCGTCACTTCCTTCTCCGTTTATCTGCGGGCAGCAGAGGACGTTGTCGCAGCTGGGACAGCACACGGATCATAACCACCGAACAACAAAAATACAAAAGATGGATCAAAGAAGCAATAGAGATAAGGAGACGTGGATGTGGGACCATGAACAGGGACGACGGAGTTTACACGCTGGACCACGCATGGGACTGCATCGTCGGAGAGGGGAGAGCGGGCAGTAGAGGGCGACAACGTCCTCTGCTGCCCGCAGATAAACGGAGAAGGAAGTGACGCGCCACCATCAGCGTCAGCCTGAAGAAGCCGGCAGCTGTCGGCGAAACCGTAGCTACAAACAGGTAAACAAAACTGTTTCTGTGTTTAAAAAAGAACGAAAGCATGGATGGAAATATGAAGTTGTAGTCCATATTACAAAGACACATATTCATGCTTTTCTAATGAATCAAGCGATCATGTTAAAGAAATCTTAAAAAGTGCTGCTACGGAAGCCTGAATGTCCAAAATGGAGTCAGCACCCCCACACCCCCATCACTAGATGTTGCACTACAGAGTTAATGGGAGTCATATCTGAAAGTAAAGTGCATGTTTGATGTACTTCATTCACCACCAATGTGTTTTGCCCTTGATCTGCCACCTATCAACATTTATAAGTGTCTTTTCCAGCTCTGATGTCTACAGATGGGTTGGACTTTCTGATAAATGGATGTTTCTGCTCTTCAAATTCAGAACATACCTAACTTTCAGACATTCTGGCTAAACTAATAGTTCAATTATGCAAATGTTCAGTTGCGTCACCATGACTGTGTGTAAAACAAGTTGCGTCCCCGATAGAACATGATTAATTACAACTTGAAAGATTATTAAACCTCAGCGAATCTCAGAGCTAGATTGAGGTTAATATTGTAGAGAGGAAGAGGGGAAGAGCTCAGCCTGTATCATTCCCATGCAGTCAGCCTCTGACGAGATATTAGCTTGGCCTTATCAGCGCGAGCCACAAAGCACTGAGGGTGAAGTGGAGCGGATGCTGAAGAAAACAGCTCCTCTGAGAGGCAGTTAATGATGGTCCCCCCGATGGAGCCTGACACCGGGCCTGAGGCGCAGACTCTCTGAGGAGGACCAGCCGAAGCAGACACTGTCTGCTTTCAAAGAGGGAAGGTCTGCGTTAACACACACTGATATTAATGTTCTAATTTTAGGTTATTATAATTTACAGGATGCACCGCAAGGTCCGAACTTAAATCCTCCAACAGGCAGCAGAAATACAGCAGTGGAGCAGAAACTTCTCGGAGGACATCCAGTGTAAATAATCTTCCTGGCTGGTAACTGAAACATCTCTTAATGCTCACTTACACGGTACAATTCAACAGTTTGTACATTTTAGCTCCTTCAAAGGAGAAGAGATAATCCAGCATCACACCAGTCCCCCGAGATTCTGCTGTGGGACGTTTTAAAAGTTAATCATCCTCTTTCCACAGCTACAGACTCAAATCATTGCTCTCCTTGTGCATCCAAACTGAATTAACTTGGCAGAACTTCAACATTTAAGGTTCAAGGCTCAAGGTTGTCTTTATTAATCCCCAAGGGGGAAATTGAATTGCCTTGGACAAGTAAACACAACATGCACATCCACACAATAAAACATTCACTGGTCCTGATAAAATATAAAAATATCAAATATACAATCATACGAAATGCTCATTGTAAAAACGCACTGCAGCTGGAATAAAAGAGTTCCTAAAACGTTCAGTGGAGCACCGGGGCATTAACATTCGCCCACTGAAAGAGCTCCCGAGATCCTTAAAAATGTGGTGAAGGGGGTGATCCTCCAGAGACATAACTGTCTTAAGTTTACTCTTCATCCTTTTGTCGATGATCATGTCAAATGAGTCCAAGCGTTGCCCAACCACTGAGCCAGAGTTCTTGATCATTTTGTTGATTCTGTTTTTGTCCTCAGCAGTGAGGCTCCTGCCCCAACACAACACAGCATAAAACAACACACTGGCCATAATCCCCTGATAAAACACAGTCAAGAGCCTCCTACTTATATCAAAAGATCTTAGCTTCCTAAGAAAAAACAGTCTGGACTGGGCCTTTTTAACAACAGCATCACTGTTCCTTTTCCTTTTTAGAATTCAACTTTCAGTTAAAGGTGGGGTAGGAGGTGTTTGTCCGGAGCAGTCTTTTCCATATCACTTCACACACTGATGGCAACCAATAAATTAAATGTTTTGTCCAAAAATAAAAAATTGTGATTCCACCGAGGGGGTGTCCCACCAGGAGGTACCCCCAACCCCCTCAGCAGATTACTTTTGATGAGGAAGAGCAGCAGCTCTGCTCTAGATGCTGTGGTCCTCATCTACTCTCTTAGGTCGAGCCAAGCCGCCCTGTAGAGGAATCTAATTTGTTTCTAGGATTTCACTGAGAATTCGGACATAAGACGGACCAGTAAACTGAGAACTTAATCTTTCAGTTTATATTCTGTTACAAGAAATCGGAACAACGCCTACATTCCTGCAGACAGAGCTCCAATCCACTGATCCATCTCTTGGTCTGTCCAACAATTACTTAAAGAACAAGACACCACGATACTTAGTCTTTGTCCTGAGGCTGAGTGTTTGTAAATGAGAAGTGGTTCTCAATCTGTTTTACCTGGATAAATAAATGTTTAATAAAAAATGAACTGACCCTTTCCCATGGCCTCTGACCTGGGGGAGCTGACTCTAAACCACAGGTGTTGTCCCAGTCCTTGATGCAATAACTCAGGGGTGCGTTAACCATTATTTTATAAAACTTATTGGGGAATGTTTCTGAAGGACCACAAGAAAAGTAAAATACAACCTTCAATGATCTGAAATGAATTATCAAAGGATAAGAGCAGAAAGACTTCTCAATGTCTGAGCAGGTTGTGTTTCTGACCTCTGCATCACACATCTCTGGGTAACTGAAACCTACATCAATGTTGAAGGTGACCTGGTCTTTGCTTCATGTTGACAACTCCTCCTCTCGGCGCCTGCTTTAAGAGATTTTAAATTCTAAAGTTAATCAGTCTGGTTCATCGACAGCAGGCTCATTGGAGGTAGGATGCTCACAGTTGAGATTAGATGTGTTGTGTAGCCCAGGTACTTCTGTAGATTTAAGTGGTCAGATGTGAAGTCAGAGAGCAGATAAGAGCTGGTGTGGAATGTAGAAAATTTCAACAAAACAAGTCTAGCAATTAAAATATATTTCTATATATTTATATAAATATATCAATCATATTAATTATGACCAATAAGATGTGATGATTCCATATAAATATGAAATATCAATCTGACTGATCTTTGAATGTTTAATCAGAGGATTCTAGTGTTCTTTGCTTATTCAAGGACCATAAACACACTTCGTATTGATTCAGACAGAGTCAGTGTATAGTTTATAAAATTAATTTAATTCTATTATGGAAATTTTATATTTCATTATTTTAATCCTATTAACTAATGTATGCGTGAAAGCATACTCACACCCAGACACACCCACACATTCTTGTTCTTCCCATACACACACACTCTCTCTCACTCCCATTCACACACACACACACACACACACCTCTGTTTCTTTCCTTATCTCATGTTATAAAATAAACTTGCAGAGCTGAACTCGGGGCAGTTGCCTTGTGCTCTGCCACAGATTGCAATTTGGTTTACTTATTGTCTCTCTCCTTTTCTCTTCAGCAGCAGGAAATAGGTCTATTGATAAATATATTGATAAAATTCCTAACATAATTTGGTCCTTCGAGAGCCAGGGTCCCGTCACCTCGCGGTGCCAAGAGACAACGCCAGAGAACAGTCAACAACCTAAATCTCCTCCAGCGCTGAGCTTTTGCTGGGAGGTCGGTGTGAGGGTCTTGACGTTGCTGAGAGGCATGCGGATCCACAAACTCAAAACCTGAGCAGAGAGATTTGGTGAGACAAGTTTGTTTTTTGTCTTTTTGTCTTTGTGGTAATGAGAGAAAATCCTAGGTGACCAGAGATTAAAGTGATGCCGTCTGCCGTGAATAGGATGGTTTTGACAGGTTCTTTGAATGCTGTCTGCATTTGGCTTGGTTTTGTGCATTTTAGCCAAAATTAGAAATGCAACTCTGGTGTAAGAAATAAGTAGACCGGTATGATAACTATGAGATTCTAAATTAAATGTCGTCCACCTTGAATGGGATGTTTTTGACGGATTCTCTGAATGCTGTCTGAGTTTGGCTTGGTTTTGAGCATTTTAGCCAGAGAAATAGAAATGCTGCTCTAGTTATCTGTTGTTGTTTGTTTGTTTAATTGTTGTCTGCTGTAAATGTTGTTTGAATGAATGAGAGTGTATGGACTTGCTTTATTCTTGTAGAAAGAAGGATAAGGCAACTCATTTGCACATGTCTCAAGTATCAATGGTCAGATTTTTAAACAGGTTGGCTGATAAGCCGTAAATCGGCTCTCGCTGTGATTTAGAACACAGTCGAAGGGTGGATTTGTAAGTCTAAATTTGGCCTCATGCTGAAGAAAAGACGGTGTGGTAACTAATTAAGGGAATAAGAACTCACTAAACACCTTTTGTGTAAATACTGTACATCGATGGAAATGGAAATCCAGGAAATGGGGAAATGATCTGAAAATTATCAGAGGATTGATGGAAAACATGATTTTGATAACCGCTGATGTGTTACACTTGCAGGGTAACCTTAAAGTTGAGATAGTAAAAGAGAGAAATGAGAAATTACAAATGAACTATCAGGATTATGGTTACGAGGAAGCACAGAGCGGTGGAGAGAATGAAAAGCTGGTGCTCGGAACCGCTCGAGGCCACACAATTGTGGTCTGAAGGTTACTTAACTATAAATGAGATGAAAAGTTAAGCACTGACAAATTATTTAATTTCTGGTATTCTGGTGACTAATATCATTTGAACTATGAACCGTGTCACTTTCAGTGACTGAAAGGGAAGGGGTTTTAGTGGAACCCCTCGATTTGAGGAATTGACTGTTTATCAGTACTTGATAGTAAAAGAGAGCCCAATAAAAGCTAAGTATGTAGGTTTTTAGTTGAAACCTCTTGGACTGAGAGATTGACTGTGTGGTTAACAGTAATCCCAGACCAACAAAGCTAGTGACTGTTGTCAAACTGCATTTTATCTCCTTATTTTTGTTTTTTTAGGTCTTTGTCTCTCACGTTTAAAATCAAGACAAGGTAATTTCAGCAAATGACAATTGACGCCCGGGTGACAGATCTGTTATGCAGTGCCTGTTGAAGTCGAAATCTGCATTTTGAACACTCTAAAAAATATTGTTTGTCATAAACTGAATCTCCTGGTGTCTGACAAATGTAGGAACTTGTTCAGATCTCCAATTGGCGGACCTTGTGATCAGAACAAGGGGAGAAACTGTCTGGAAGTAAGACCAATAATGAGACAGCAGATCAAAGCTGTTGTAGGGAATTTACATTTAAAAAGTTTAAGTAGTTTTAATTTTTCATGTATTTTCAGATTGGGAACTTTGAAATGCTTTAACACAGAATTTCATGCTCCTCTGTGTCTGGGTTAAACAGCAAGGTCGTATCAGAAAAACACACATATCCTAACAGACCTTGGTCACAAGTAAGACAATATTCTATCAGCCAAGTGGCTGAAGCAGAAATCAGAAAGACTTCGAGAAATAACTGCTGAAAGAAAATATAAAAACAAAAATATGTTAATGCTATAATTTAAATATGGGTTTTGCACACCATGAAACTAAGTATGAAGTTGCTGGAAAGGTTGAAATGAGGTCTTCTGTCCCCTTTGGAATGTAAATATCAACATGGGCCCATGCTTTCTGAACCGGTAGAGATTAGGTTAATGTTGACACAGCGGCTCAACCTTGTACGCTTTAGAATTCAGAGAAATAAAACTTATGCAGTTTTTGACTGAAACATTTGTAGCGACATGAATGGCCTCATTTGTGACCCAAAGGTCATACTTCCTCAGCTGGGTCAGGCTGTCCTGGCTGTACTTCTATTTACAGATTATCCATCACAGGAGACACAAAGTCTGCTGTAAACCATCTTTAACCTGACTGCCTTTTACCTGACTGCTGTTCCGTCCGCAAGATGAAGGACACTTCAAGATTTAAAAGAATCATTTTTAATAAACTCTTTTAACTGTCCTATTACAAGGTTTGTAAATAATCATCATAGTTCATTATAAATGTATTTAATTACTGAAATGAATTATTATTCTTTGGTTAATTATAATTATTATTTATGATAATTAGTAATGTTGATCAGTGACACAAGATCATGTGCACTTATACACACCATGCAGGACACAGACATCAGGGTTAAAGGTAACTGCTCTCACATGTCTTTGCTCCATAACCAAAGCGTTCTATCTCTGAGAGGGCATGTCCTGAGGTTTGTTAACACTTAAACTCCTCAGTTCAAGTTCATTTCTTGAGCTCACCAAAATCTCTCTGTGGCACAAGAGTCCCAGAGGATCGAGTCGGCCGCCCAAAACCTCTACTAAGCTGTTCTTTCACGCTGATAGAATTGCTTCAACAAGAAACGTCATCTGCAACCAGCTGATGCAAAACTCCTTCAGAGTTATTGATTTTTGAGACGCAACCAGTTTCATCAGTCGTTGTGACCCGGAGACATCTCAGGACCGATTTGGTCGCACTACGGTTCTTCTACCCACCTCGTGCTTGGGGGTTCATCATCCCACCTGACATCTCAGCTCCAAAAGGGGGTCTCCTAACTGGGTGAGGTAGACACTTCTGACAGATTGCGTCCGTATGCCTGTTTCTTTAAGAAATAACTTAGCTCAGCTGCAAAACAACTCTTTCACCGAGAACACGTTTTCTCTCTCTGATAGAAACCTTCTGAGATTACATTCACACATCCAAACACCCACACACTTCATTTTTAGTTCATCCAGACACAGGTTGCTTTAATACCAAGTTTTAATATCAAAGCTGTTAAAAATTGTCGTTTATGAATTGTTTTTTAAATTGTCATCTTTAAATTGTTAGTAATTAATTCTTAACTTTTAAACCTGACTCTTCTTTGAAATGAAACACAGAGGTGTGTATATTTGGTCACTGAACGAGCAAAGATGTCTTTAAATCTTCTGAGTTAAAATAATTAACTTTTGCTATTAATTTAAATCTCTTAAATTAAATATTAATCTTTGGATTAAATATAGACCAAGCCAGTTGGTGTATGAACTTCTATCGATTATATAAATATCCGTGGATATCTATGTAAATATAAGTTCATATGCCAAATTGTTTGATCTTTCTCAGGATTTAGCAGAGCTGCATAGCAAACAGTGTTAAATCCTAGTTCTGTAGATAAACTACACTACACATTTAGATGTTGGTAATTTCAAATCAATTAATGAACAGACTTTTTGCAGAACACATCAAATAGCAAGTTTTGTAAATGACCAAATATTTAATTTATTGTAGGGCTGACAGTATGATACTGGCCACATTTTATAACTTGGATTTCAGAAAACATGATAAAGTTTAATGAATCTTTGTTACACACCTAAATTTATTTTATAAATGGGATTTAGATGATAAATGTTCATTTGGCTTTACTGAGTGATTTGGCCATTTCTCAGTGCCACATGCCAAATCTCACTGTTTCCTAATCGTAACCCAAACAAAGGAGACTGCTGGAGACTGCTGGGCTATGCTGACCTACTCACACACAGAGTGGGGCCTGTCCCTGGGACAGGGGGCCTGTCCCTCAACTTGACAGATTGGTCACATCTTATTATTGACTAACACTTTGTTTGATTAGATTTATTAAAAATAGAGTTCTTTGATTCATTAAAAGGAGAGAGTCCTTTTCTTCATTCATCTCTTGGGTTGGAAAAGAAAACAGTTTAGAGCAAATGCATGCGACCTTGAGGCAGTCTCATGCCGATTAGTTCTGTGTCAGAGGAGAGGGGGAAATGACTTTTGGGTGGAAAATAGCCATTTCATTCCGTTACATCCCTGACAATTGGACAACCACCTCAACACGCCATGGAAGGACCCTGACGTCTTCCCATTGAGAAGTTGAACAGTGCGCTCTCACATCCCGAACTCCATTCATGCATTCCGGACCTGGACTTCAAGGAAATCATCAACGTAAGACATAAACCATCCTGATCAAAGGAAGAGAACTCTGACCTTCCAAACTATTCTTCAATCAGGACTCTCAGTCCACAAACAAGCCCTTTGATGAAGAACGCTTGATTTGCCACAGCTGCCATAGTTAGAGCTGCATAAATTAATAATACCTGTTCATTTTCCCTCATTCACAGAACGAGTAGTCTGCAACTTGAAGCTTTAAATCCACCTGATGTTACAATAAACTCTACTGATGTTTTCTGTATATTATATGGTTCTGCTAACCCTTCCCAATCTCTTTACAGGAACTGCTGTAAATTGTAGAATTACTGCATCACAGTAAATTCACTTCAAATGTATGCAATAACTCTTCTTAAGTATATTATGGTGTTGATTTAACCAATTTCCATTATCTCACTTATATCTCTGTAAACTGCTGTAAGATGTTATTGTCAGTTGTGTTTGCCTTATCGTGTTTATTTATTCTTTATTATTTTACTTATTTGTTCCTTGTGTTGTTGCTTTCTTTTTGTTTGGTTATCCTATTCGGATAAACAGGAGGGATTATGTTAGGGAAAGTTTATATTTCATTATTTTAATCCTATTAACTAATGTATTACCTTATGCCTGAAAGCATATTCACACCTAGACACACCCCCACACATTCTTGTTCTTCCCACACACACACACACTCTCTCTCTCTCTCATTCACACACACACACACACACACACACTCTCTCTCTCTCACTCTCACACACACACACACACACTCTCTCTCTCTCTCACTCCCATTCACACACACCTCTGTTTCTTTCCTTATCTCATGTTATAAAATAAACTTGCAGAGCTGAACTCAGGGCAGTTGCTTTGTGCTCTGCCACAGATTGCAATTTGGTTTACTTGTCTTATTGTCTCTCTCCTCTTCTCTTCGACTGCAGGAAATGGGTTTATTGATAAAATATATTGATAAAATGCCTAACAAATTCTTTTCCCTAAACTAATAATTTATACATGACAAGATATGAATAATGAGATGTGTTGTGGTGGATGTGAGGTGTTGTGATGGAAGCTAGATATTGTAGTAACAGTTCTTTGTATCTGAGAGAAATTGTGAAACCTGGGTGTAAAAGAATTTGTTGTTTATAACTAGAGAGTTGTTTATTTATAAACGTCATCAGACACCAGTATGCTGGCTTACGATACCCTTGTATGAGTTGCTCCCGGCGGTCCGGAGGGTTGCGGACAGCGTGGTGAGGTCACCGGACGTCGAAACCACAATATTCAGAGATTAGTAGCTTCCTCTGCGTTCAGCTTTCCCGGCCATGAGATGCAATCCGGGGTCTGCAGATTAGGTGTCTCAGGTGTGAAGTAGCTCTGAAAAGAGCTGTTGTGTCTGTAATCACTTGCAGCGTCGCAGAAAGGTTTTGACTTAAGGTCAAAGGAGTTTGTTTCAAAAGATGCTTCTTTCCCACTTAGGCCGAATCAGGGTTCAGCTGGAAAACTGAATTAATCGGGAAGTAATTCTTGTTTTATTAAACTACTTTGCTATGATTTCTGGCCAAGTTTGGCAAATCAGAATTTGACACATTTCTGAGTATTTACCAGCATCCCTCAGAAAGCCACGCCCTCCTCAGATACAAAGATGTTTTTAACCTTAATATGTATCTTATTGTAATGTGTATGAGTGAAGATAATGATTAACTTGTTAAATCAAACACATAGTGATTTGTGACATAAATGGATCATTGTAAAGAACAATATTCATTTTAAAGCCATCATTGATTTAAGCACAGGTCATTTAAGCATCTTGTTCATTCATCACATATGATTATTTAACTTATAACTATAAAATCAGAGTCTTCACTTATCCAGAGTGAAGAATGTTGACGTCTGGTGTTCACAGAGAGAGTAGGAACCTTGGGTAGGAATGTTTGTCTTGATGTTTTGTCTTCTATATGGAAACGCGCTGAACAGAAATTTCTGGGTTTGGAAGGCCAAACAGAAAGTGGATTTATTTCTGTAGACATAAGGTATTTATGTTGGTCGACATATAGGCTGCAAACACTGGAATAAAAAAAGACCTTTGGCCTCTTCAAATGCTTTGTATTCTGAGAGAAAATATTTTATTATCATGGTTTAACCCTGACCAGACATCAAAGATCTCATTAAAATCCATGAGACACAAGTCTGCCACATTTTCAAGCATTTGAATTGCAAACAGAAACTTTGTTTGCCTGTGATGTTCTTTTTTTTGTCCTGGTAGAAAACTGGTGTTGAATCTGCTTATATAATAAGCTTAACCTTCAGAAAAGTTGGACTGTGGTGCCAAAGAGGTTGAAAATGACTGAAGCGATTTGATCATTTATTCGCTTCCAACAAGTTGTGCTGCTGCAGAAAGACAGAACAATTGTGTTAATTTAACATCACAAGCAATGGTTCTCAGAGTCAGGGTCAGGACACTACTTTGGGTCATAGAAAACAAAGTTTACTGTGTTAATGGGGTCCAGTGATTCAAATCAAATATTTTAACGGTGATTAATGTAATTCTAACCACAGAACAATGCTAGCTAGAGCTACTGCTAATGCTACTGCTAAATCTAGCCAAAGCTAAAGCTAGCTTAAGCTAATTCTAAATCTACCCAGAGCTACTGTCAAATCTAGCCTAAGCTAATGCTAACCTACGCTACAGCTAACGTACTTTGTCAGATAAAAGGGAAACAACTATGAAGAATGTCAGAGAACGCACTTAATATTCCAAGACTTACTAGGAGTGTCTAGACTTTGAATGAAGGCCAATCAGATCTGAGTAATCTGGATACAGTACACAGGGTGTCCAGCTTACAGCATAGAGCCATTAGGGTGAACTGGCCAATCAGCAAGCAGTGCGTTTAATATTCATGTCCTGACCGAATGGGGTTGTTTGGCCCTTTATCAGGGCTCCCTAGTCATTGTGAGCCCCAACAATGTTTCATGCTATATAGAAGCTCAAGAACATGAAACAGTTAAATTCTAGATATCAAATAAATAAGAAATTAATTCATTATATTATCATTTATTCATAACTGATGTAAAGCTAAACATGAATAGATATTTTTGTTACGGCCTTGTTTCCTGTCAACCACCTCTCAGGTCTGTGCCGCTCCAGGTAGGAAAGCTGGACTCTCAGCTCTAAAAACACCACCGAGATAAAGACTATTTGACATCTCAAAGCTGTGGTTGGTCAGACAAACAGCACACCTGCTTTGTGTTTTTCTCATTAAAGGTATTTATTCCAGTTTACTAATCCAACAGTACCTGACTCACATGTAAACTCCACATCTCCAGTTTACAGTTTCAATCCCGTCTGTCACTCACTCACACACGACTCACTCAACGCATCACATTTTTAACACTCAAGGTATTCGTTTTTTTACTATTTGTAGAATATATCACTAAATCCATCCATCCATTCACACACACTGTACAGATTTATGAGCAGAGGCTGATCGCTGACGTGTTTTAGTATCCGTTACTGGTGAAGATGCACACGAGTGCTGCTCTTACTCGTCACAGCCATGCCAGGAGAAGGTGGTGTGCAGATTTAATACAGAGAGGTGATAAAGTCTTACGTGTTCAGGAAACCTCCAGCTTGTTTCTTAGAAAACAGATTTGGAGGGAAAATTACAGAAACATTTAAAATAAAACAGCAAAGAGGCAAAACCCTGTCGTAGTCCCCGTACCTTGTTCGAGCGTGACCTTAATGAACACCTGAACGCCGTTCAGCGGTTAGATTTAGGCGGTTCTCCCAGGTTTGTGACTATAAGACTGCTCAGCAATACTGACGCCTCAACTGTAATACAGTCAGCTCCGGCTGGTTCTCCAGCTGCACCATTATTCTGAGCAGCAGCGGCCCGGTCCACATCTATGTAAGGATCCAGTGTCGGGACGGGAAGAACGCAGTAAAGTGGCACAAACGCAGCTGCAGGATGAAAACCAGAAACTGAAAAGTGCAAAGAGTCGATGTTTATGAAGGAGTGTTTATGTTGGAAGTTCATAAGATATTTGATCCAGATGTTGAAGTAGTAAAGGAACCAGCAGAGCTGAGTTGGTTTGAGACGCAGAGTCAGGACTGGTTGTTCTGCAGAGCTGCGGTGGATCAGGAAAAGCTCTGATTGTGTTGATAAAAAAAAAAAAAAAAAAAAACGCGTGGATCATTTCTGAGTCTACCGGCCAAAGATATTCTCATACTCCAGCAGAATAAACTCCACTATCTGGTTCTGATAAACCATGTTGAAGGCCACGTTGAGCGTCTCGGTTTCAGGCCTCAGTAGCGTGGGACCGAACACGATGGCCACGCTCTGGGTGGTCATACGGTTCTCCTCACCGTGCTCGATCACCCTGGAGGGAAAACATCAGCAGAACCTTGTAGTTTTGTTTCAACTCAACAAAAACCTTTAAATTGTGATTTTCTTACTTCTTAAGATGTTTGAAGAGAGCCTGCAAGGTGTCGTGGTTGGGTTTGGGCAGCTGCCTGACCAGCTCTCTGATCGACTGCAGTCGCTGCTTGTAGTCCGGTATCTCTGCAGAGGAAGGAAAACAAACTCTGGATCCATTACAGACCAAAACCAGCGCCTCAGACCGTTAAACTCAAGGTTTCTGTGTGAACAAACGCGTGGGCGAAGCCGTGTGTCGGACGTACTGATGGCGCTGACGAAGTCGTTGAACAGCGGGTAGGTGAAGAGCGGCTCTGGCAGCTCTCTGAAGAACATCTTTAATGCTCCGGTGGTCACATGGATGTCCTCCCACTTCGCGTCTGCAAGGTTCACCTTCTCATCTGGGCAAACGCAAACAAACGTCGCTTGGTTTCTGTCACTAAAAGCTAGTTTACACATTTAAGATGCCATTTGTCTTTGAGACTTACCATGATTAACAGCAAAGCGTAGTTTTTGTATGATAGCCAGATTCCCGTTAACTCTATATAAACCGTCCATAGACAAATCTGCAGAAGATCAATGATAAACGTTTATGGAGACGATAAAGCGGTCCCTTTCATACAGACACTAATAACGGTCAGATAAACATCACCCACTGCTGTTCTCCACGTGGTCGATGCACATTTTCACAAAGAGCGGCACCGTGGTGTTCTCCTGCTGACACAAACTGGACAGACTGGAGCCAAACACCTGATCTGAGAGCAGAACCATAGAAACGCCAGTTAGAACCGTCCAAAACCACAGCGGGACTCGTGAGGGCCACAAGACCTAAAACAATCATCTTTTCTTACTTTTATATCAACTTTCCTTACAGTTTGTGTTTATAATAAATAAAAGTTTAATCTGTGGTTATAAATCAGCTGTTTTCAGTTTGCTTGCTCAACAACTTCCATTTGATCCGATAAATTAGGTTTTAACTTCATCTTTTGTTTGAAGTAATTTTTATATCGATAATGAAACAAAACAAACTACATAAATAAATGTACAATACATATTTCTGTGAGAACATTTACCAGGTAAAGACATGAACGTAGCCGTTTACGTGTGGTTTTTGGGAACTAAAAGGGGTAAACCTTTAATGTAGCCCTTGTCTTTGACGGCCTGCAGCGTCGGACGGCGGGTGAGGAAGTGTTTCAGACGTTTTTTGGCTTTTTTGTTGTCGGACGTCTCCACGCTGGTCGTCGGCTTCAGGGCTGAGGAAGAGAGATGAGACAAGATGGAGTTACTCACCACCCGCCTCAGCGTTCTGCTCGCCATGTCAGCAGCAGCTTGATGGTTCGAGTCCCTCACACCGATCAGCGGGTATATGATACAGTAACAGAAAAACGACTCCTCCAGCTGCTTTTGTACTTTGTACTTTCACTTCTGATCTCATAAAACCCGAGTTTACAGTTCAGAGGAATCAGACGTTCCATGTTTTCATGATCACTCATCTGAAGAAACTTTCTCACTTTATTTATTTTAAACATCTTTTTACTTTTGACTTTCTTTGAGGCTGTCAGGTCTTTCTCCTTGTCCTGTTTCTCCACAGCGGGCTTCTCCTCTTCGCTGTCTGACCTGCTGTCGTCAGAGGTAACCGGCTGAAACACACAAACGCAAACAAGGAAGTAAAACACAACCGGCTGTAAAGGTCTCGGCCAACGGCCTTCTCAATCAGCTGATCCAGGTTGGGAAGAGGCTGAAGCAGAAGCTGAGAGGAAGGAGGCACCACTCACATGTGTGTTGATGGCTTCCTGCAGCGCTTTCAACCAGTCGCTGACCAGACCGTCGTTATCGGACTGGATGAGCAGCTCCGTGCCCTGACGAGTCTTCACCTGCAGAGGAACCACCACGTTGTGAGGTTGCTACACAGAACGTCCTCATTTATAAAGTCACTCCAGATCCTTCAGGTTTTTTGTCTCGGAGTGTTTTAAGGAGTTTCTGTGCCAAATTTCAATCACTGTATTGAAGCTATTTGAGGTGATTCATCTAATAAAGTTATTCACGAGAACAGTGTGATTTTTTTTTTACTGTTTTAGTGCCTTCTTTGTTCTAAAACATCCAGAATTCACCCAGTAAAACAAACAATGATGACGACTTGCATCAAATTTCTTTTGTTATTAGAAATCAAACTTTTCATTTGCAAAACTGCACAGAAGTGCATTTTGCTTCAATTATAATTAAACCTTTCAATGCTTTAATAGTTGTGTATAGAAACACATTCACAGAGAGTAAAGGTTGAACTAATCTTTTTAAAGTGTCATTTGCGTCGGCCCTCACCTCTAAAACGTGCTTCTTGCTCGACTTGTCTTTGGAGGCCCAATCGGCCGAGCCGCCTCTTAGATCCACAGTAAACTCTGGCTTAGACTGACCTCCTCCAAACTGGGCCAGTAATCACGGGATGGAACAGAAACATGGAAAGTGTTGCAGATGAAAGCAGAATGATGTTTTGTTTAGAGGTTGTGTTACTGCAGGTTAGATTGTGAGTTTGCAACTTTGGAGGAAATGCAGACAGAGGGAAGAAAAATAAACAACTTCCCTAATGGGTGTAGAACCATGAGGGATATTTGTCAGACTGTGTGCATGTTGGTAATGTTTTAGCAGATAAATCGACTGATAAATGGAATGTTTTCCTCACTTACCCAGCTGGCTCCGCCTCCTTGTCCTTTAGCAAACAGCAGAACTGAACCCTGGAGGACCGTCCACGAGGAAGTCCAGTTCTTCCTGCAAAACAAACACAATTCATGTTATACAATATATAAAACATCAAAAATCTAAAACGTGTTAACCTGATTCAAGATGGCCACTACAGGTGATGTTAAGACAACCAAAATATGTCCATAAGTCAATCATGTTTACAGATAATGAGCTAAACCTTGGTGTGCATGTATGCTCGTAGCTACACCCCCATCATCTCCCAATGTCAGCCGGTGCAGAGAAAACAGCTTTTATCTCCTAAATACAGAAAAGTCTGACTCACCGTACTTTCTTGCCGTTTTCAGTGATCTTAGTCACATTCAGAACGCCACACTTCTCAGACGGCTGCAGACAGAAACAAGCAGCAGATGATGGCATTAAAAACAAACCCGGGAACCCCACCAGTTCAGCAGAGCCACGCAAGTCACCAAAACTCCCACAACCAGAGCAACAACAGCTTTCAGAGGAGAGGAAATGAAACCACTTTAACCACTGTTCCCACTCAGGACAGCAGAGATTATTCACATAGATTAGATCAAACAACTCTTCAGTGATTCAAAGACACACGCTCACACCAAGCAGCAAAGATCACATCCGTCTGAACTGTTCCAACACAGAAAGGATTCCATCAGTTTGGTTT
Organism: Nothobranchius furzeri; assembly: GCF_043380555.1. NCBI lineage: Eukaryota > Metazoa > Chordata > Actinopteri > Cyprinodontiformes > Nothobranchiidae > Nothobranchius > Nothobranchius furzeri. The sequence continues at coordinate 39,417,501 of NC_091751.1, forward strand.
GGGTTTCTCCAGTTTTGTTATAAAATATTTAATCTAATCGTTTGCGGGATTTCCAGTCCTGTGCAGGAACTCTGCAATATGCTGCAACCTGATTCGGTGCCTTACAACCCCAGAGGAGGATAAACCCTGCAGTGTGTGACGTTAGTGGTGAGTACTAACAGAGGCGGGGGGCTTTGGAGACGAACAGCACGAGTCAGAGGCAGGAGAAGGGGGCTTTGGGGACAGAGGAGCATCCTAATGAAGAGACAGAACAACAACATCGTCACAGACACGTAGAAGAGAAGATGATGTAAGGCTCAAGCAGCAGCTGTTCAGTACCTGTGGGTTTTAGTAGAAACACAAACATTCATCAACAAAAGATTCAGAAAAGTGTTTTCAGGTTAATTTGTTGTGTTGCTTAAAACCTGTTAAGGTCATTAATGATTAAAGGACCAATCAACTCAACCAGCAAACTGTGGAGAAAAATGTAATTATCACTGTGTGATTCTCCTCATGCACGGCGACTGGGTTTGTTCTGTTCAGATTACTGACTTTGGGTTTGTACGGGTGTGGCCGGGTGGAGCCTGAGCGAAAACGCCTGGTTTTTATCAGCCGCTGCAAAAGGAATGAGTCTAAATCTGACACTCAACAAACTCAGCCAGCGACACTGTCCTTGGTCTGCACACCGGCAGGACACCAACGGTCAGGAATAAGAGGAAACAACGGGTTTCTTAGCGAGTGCTTTGATGATGTCAAACCTTTTCGCTTGGCTCCTGGATGTAGGCGCTGTGTCTCCACTTTGTTAAAACGATGGGCTCCGCGATCTTACGGTCCAGGCTTTGAGTCTTTGAGACGTTCCCAGATAGCTGAGGTGGGGAGTGTTTATACTGCAGGACAGAGATGGACAACAAATAACCACTCAAATATGAGTCAGTCTGTGACAAAACCTTCCATGCAACTTTTATGATGTAGAAGGGCGTCGTTATTAATGAACTTGTTTTTAATCTGAATGTTTCTTACAGATTGTGTTTGCACATCATTTGTTCATCTTACATTAATCTGCTGTGGTCTCTAGTATGAATGAATGCTTTGTGAGCTGTTTTATGTGGAACAAAAGCTCTGGCGCTCCTGTTTCAGGGGGAAGATGATACTTTGTTCCATAAAAATGATGACTGGACCAACTCTTCTGTATTAGAAGATCAAGCCAGAGAGCCGCCCACTTTTATCCTGGTTCTGCTCGAGGTTTCTGCATGTTTCTCGTCCGGTGCTATCTGGTATCTACTGAATGTGATTCAGAGACTGCTGGACTGAACTGATTGTAAACATTTGTCTTTAAACCCAAACGTCTCCTGGTATGAACCAGGCTTCCTGCTAAAGCCCTGCTTTGGGACTGGTGTCCCACCAAACAGAGCAGGTGGGTGTAGACTGCTGCTGGCTGGAGCAGCACGTTAAAGACAGGCAGTGAGTCCCAATGCTGTTGGTAGAATGGAGAGTAAACATTAAGGTGGTAATAAAGTATGACGGAAGAGAAGAAAGCTAAAGGGAAGGACGTAAATCCTGAGATATGGAAAGCTGTGCATAATTTTTAAATACTACAGGAGCAGGCGGGGGTGCGTCAGACATAATCAGCAGGAGCAGGATTTTTAACTCATTCACTGCCATTGACGACTAAAGTCGTCATTTTAAATTCAACCGTTCACTGCCAATGACGACTTAAGTCGTCAATTGCAGTTTTTTACTGTGTAGACATCGGAACGAGCCCCCCACACAGTGTGAACAAACATCTCAGCTCTAAAGCCGATCTTCATCTGCATATGTCACATGATCAGGAAGCAGAAAACCCATGTGTTAGGAGATCGTTTTAGGCCGCTGCTGTAAAAAACGTGAGGCGCGAACCGAAAAAGATTCTGCCGATCACAATTCAACAACATATTATGAAAGAATGGATAACGCTCAAAACACGCGGATTCTTCCTGATGTAAGAGGTGAGTCTCTGCTTTGTTTTGGTTGTTTTGGCGTCGACATCATCCTAGCGTGCAACGTTCTGTGACTCTTAACAAAACATTAAAAACGGTGAGAAAAGCTGGCAGCGAAGTGCTTTACCAATCAGGAAACAGCTGGCAGCGAAAGAGTTAAAGAGTCCCATGCAGAGCTCTACTTCCTAATTTTGGTTGACACAAATAGCACAAATAAAACTATTTTTAATGAATTTATTAAATTTTTAAATTATTTGTAGCCTAGAATCTAGACCGTCATTTGCCGAAGCTAAAATATTTTTTCTTTGCACGTCGGTCTAGGCACGTTCCATTGAAACCTCCGCAAGCCCGGCCAGAATTGTAGCTGACCAATCACAGCTCGCTTATTTAGAAAAATTATGCATTGTTTCAGGTTTTATGTAGTTCCTCCACTATGTAATGGCGGACGTCCCACTGACTAACATCAGTGGGGGTCCAATCACAGTGCTCTAATGGGTTGGTGAGCCAATCACAGCACTCTGTAGGCTGGATGTTACTGAAAAAACAAAGATGGCCACAGCTTATTTAAAATGCCTTTAGCAACTACTTTGGACTATTCAGTCAAGAGCAGACAGATGTACTTAACTACTTAAAAAGGACGTATTTGCATCTCCTTTGACAACGTATGGCGGACTGCCTCGTTGACCGACATTTGTAGCTAGGGATGGGTACCGAATTCGGTACTTTTTAAGGTACCGACCGAATTCCATAGTACCGACTGAGCACCGATTCACGTCATTTGAAACGGTGCCTCGTTTCGGTACCCGTCCTTCATAACGAGAATTTGCCAAGACAGCTGCACATGTGCAAGAATGTTATGTCGTCGGTCGCTGCGAGCGAGTTGTAAACAGAGCAGCATGGTAGAAAGAACGCACGCCAATGGGCTCGACACACGGGAGGCGACATCGCCTCTCCTCCATTCATTTTCAATGAGACATGCGGGTCTCCCTCCTACCAAGCGAAATGCGAAAAACGTGCATGTGAAATTTTGCGCTCGTGCACGTGTCGTGCACAGGCGACCCAGCGACGCGATCCCAGAATGTCGAAACATTTTCAACTTTTCATCGCTGTTGCTCGGACGAGGACCAATCAAAGGAGGTTTCATTCACTGACCAATGAGCGAACAGGATGCTCCGTACACCTCCGAGCATACATGGAGGAGAAGTTGATTATTATTATGTCTTATATAGTAAAATCAGAAGTAAGATTTCACATAACTCTAACAGCACCTTGTGAAACATCATATCTACCAATTTTTTGACTCTGAATCGCTTAAATAACCTTAATTCTCTCCAACCTGATACAGCCAAGCAAAACAATGGAAGTTTCGATTTCGCCATGGAGCAGAACGCGTAGACGGCTTTGCCGCTGGCCGCTGCCGCAGATCGCCTCCCGTGTGTCAGGTAATAAAAGCGACAGCGACAAATTTCGCTGATCGCGGTCGTTTGTCACCTCCCGTGTGTCGAGCCCATAACTGGGTGATGATGAAACCAGCGACAACGATCTAAGTGAGACATCCTCATCTTAATCTGCTCTGGTAGGTAAATAAAATGTTTAAGATAATGTTAGCTTGATATGTTAGCTTCCGTTCTGCTAATGGTGCGTTCGCTTTCTCCTCGGAACTCCGAATTTCCGACTAGAAGAACATGAACGTGCACTAAAGTTTGGCTTCACTTTACTAAATGCGACAGGTGATTGGGTGAAGATGAAACCAGCGACAACGATCTAAGTGTGAGGCATCATCGTTTTAATCTGCTTCAGCAACTAAATAAACTGTTTAAGATAACGTTAGCTTGATATGTTAGCTTCCATTGCCACCATTTTTATCAGCTAATAGTGCGTTCGCTTTCTCCTCGGAAATTCTAACTTCCCAGTAGGAAAAATTAAATGAAAAAGGATGGCAAAAGGAATGAAGATATACAGTAAATTTAGTTCACAGTAAAGATGTTTGCTTCAGTTTTATTATCAACTTATAAAACTACAAGGACTATGTTAAAATACAAACAGTTGTATGTTATTTATCGTGAAATTGATCAAATATGGTTACAAATTGAGAAAAATTTGTATTTAATTAAGTGAATTAAAATATTAAACACTCAAAAGTATCGAAAATTGGTACCGTTAAGTACCGGTATCGATTCGTAGGTACCGGGAATTAGTACCGGATCGATTCAAATGTCAAAGGTACCCATCCCTATTTGTAGCAGTGAGAGAGAGAGCCACATCGTTTTATATCCAATAGCATGTGGGAACAGTTTGAAAGACAAGCGTAGACCCTGCCCCATGACTGAGAGCCGTTAACTCGTTCACTGCCAATGACAACTAAAGTCGTCATTTGCATGTTTTTACTGTGTGGGCATCGGAACGAGCCCCCGCACCGTGCGAACAAACATCCCAGCTCTAAAGCCGATCTTCATCCGCACACGTCACGTGATCAGGAAGCAGAAAATCCACGTGTTAGGAGATTGTGTTGGGCCGCTGATGTAAAAAAAAGTGAGGCGCGAACCGGAAAAGCTTCTGCCGATCACAATTCAACAACGCATTATGAAAGAACGAATAACACTCGAAACGCGCAGATTCTTCCTGATGTAAGAGGTGAGTCTACTCTTTGTTTTGGTAGTTTTGGTGTCGACATCATCCTAGCACGTAACGTTCTGTGACTTTAAAAAAAACTGTAAAAATGCTGAAAAACGCTGGCAGCGAAGGGCTTTACCGATCAGGAAACGGCTGGCAGTGAATGAGTTAATGGGCCGTGGCCAGACTACATATAGGATTATGTTTTTGAGTTTGTGGGCCCCTAGAATAAACAGTAATATTTTATTGTCAAAGGAAGTATGCCAGTAAACCGCAGCAGATGAGGATTTATTTATTAACGAATTAAAGTTTATGCTCTCTTATAAACTAACAAGTTTAGACCCTAAAAAGTTAGCTTTAAGTACAAAGCACACTAAAGTTTTAGCACTAGCCCTACACTGTGGAACATTTCTCTACAAGTCTCAATATTTTATCTGTATTTTAAATCTCCTCACTTTCCTTTCCTTTGGCTGAAAGCCTTAAAATATGTAATATTCATTTTAAACGATTGTCCTCTCATAGTAAACGACCTTCTCCCGACGCATTCAGCCTGGATGAGCTGAACACAGATCCAGCAGTAGTGTTGAAGTATAAATGTGTTTGTGCTTTAGACTTCAGCAGCTTAGAAAGATGATTACAGAAATAGCTTATTTTCTCTGATTTGTTCTGTATTTCTACAGCATAAACCATTATAAAGACTAAAGCTATTACTGGACTTTAACTGCAGTGAGTGAAAAATGCATTTTAGGTTACAACGTTGAGCTACACTTCAAGTCTTTTTTATCTTCATGGTGATTTTTATTTTCCAGCATCTCACCTTTGGCAGCTCCCATTCTGACCTGGAGCCGTCAGCGCTGTAGTAATAGGACCGCCCCTGGTCATCAACATGTTTTAACCACTGATGGAACAAAGACAGACGCACCAGAGAAATGACAAACTGTCTGGATCCAGATTATCATCTTTCATTTGAGACTTTTTTTCTTACAAACCTCCAGACTTGTTACAAAAATACAATTAAGATTTTTAGGGAAGATAAAAATGAACCAATCTCATCAAACTATTTAAACACACATTAAATCTGTGTTCAGAACTTCAGAGCTGACAAATCAATGCAAATAAACCCAAAACTCATGCAGAAGAATGAGAAATTCACCATGAATCAACCCAAACTACAGTAAAGACCGAGCAGAGGGGCTCTGTGCAGACGGTACCTTCTCATTTGTATAGTCGCTGATGTACAGCGTGTGGCCGTGTTCGTCCATCTCCTCAGACCAGCCCCGCAGTGGAGAACCATACTGGCTGTCTGAACGGCTAGAGTAGGTACTGAAGCTGGTGTCCTCTGAAGACAGAGGCTGGGCTCGACCGTTGGACAGCGACAGGAAGGGAAGGAAAGTTGGCGAGAGCGAGAGAGGAGTGGTCTACAGTATTAGTATAAAGAAAGAGAAAACAGAGAATCTTTTCAGGGGACAGAAGACAACTTATGCACCCAAAAGCCACCAGCTAGATATGAGACAGAGGACCAGAAGAGACACCAGAAAGGAGAATATTCGCCCACATGTCTGACTGATTCAACAGGGAGGAGTAAATCTGAAGAAGAATCCTGACTGATACAGATTTGAAGACGTGACTAACTCCGGCCTGTAGGTGGCAGTGTGGTACAGTCATCTACTGACAGAGAATCAGAAAAGACACTTCAAAATATGTTTTACAGCTAATTGGTGGGTGGGTGGGTGGGGGTGGGGGTGGGTGTGTGTGTGTGTGTGTGTGTGTGTGTGTGTGTGTGTGTGCACGTACGTGAGACAGAGAGATTTGATCCTAATCACAGTAAATCACTGCTGGGTTCATTTAAACTGAACCACAGACCAGATGAATCTGAAAAGGCTGAAGGGAAGTTTTATTTTCTTTCTCTAGTTTTAATAAACAATTCATCCAAACATGAAGAAATGATTCTGCTTTGGTTGTTTAATGATCTGCTTGTCAGAAACAAAACTAAAACTTTCATTATCTAAAACTAATCAGTCAGTCAGAGTTGACAAACTTCTAGAGTTCTAGTTAGTGTTTATTTTTAAAGTTAAGTCCCATTAGTCATCAAAAACTGGTGAAATTTGTTCTCCATATTAGACCCATCCCCAGCGTGCTGCAGCAATGGCTGTGCTCGGGAACCATTTGGTGTTTTAACCTCCAATCAAAGCCCTTAAAGCTGACTGCATCAGCTCCCATTTTGGTAAGACCCGACCGTGGATTTGAACCCACAATCTCCCAGTGAGTCCTAGGGTGGAGACACATACCACTAGGCAACTGAGCTGGTTTGTGTGTGTGTGTGTGTGTGTGTGTGTGTGTGTACTTATTCTTGAAAATAAAACAAATAACTAAATAAATAAATTATAATGAATAAAATAAATATATGTATATATATTATTATTTAATTCTGAAAGTAAAAATATGATAAATCTGTCCCCATAAGCTCAAATTATAACACTGAGATTACCTCTGTAATGTAAAGTGCATTAAAAATAAAATGTATTATTATTATTAATATTATTATTAAATTAGTACCCGGAGATGGTGAGTTCACGGACTGAGAAAAAGACTTCATTATGATGAGTATCGATCGACATTTTTGTCTATGAATTAAAGACGACAATGAAAACTAATATTGATGAAAATCCAATCAGAAAATGGGAGAACAGAAAAAAGAACCAATCAGTAAATGGAACAGGCGGGACTAGACGAGAAAAAAAAAAACAGAGTCCGGGGTCGGCCGCTGTTTGAACAAGCTACCGGTAACAGTTGAACAATTTATGTCTAAAAGCAGAAGATGTCCATGGCTGGGAGGAAAAGCGTTCACATTCCTGCTCTACATCCCAAACCAACGCCCATCTTAAATGCACAGAGAGGTAACCATGTAAACGGCAATCAACAAACCCTATGGGTATGTTTTCAGTCACCCTCAGGACAATACAGATCTAAAGAACCTAGACTTTGTAGAAATGCTGGGATGATGCTGCCAATTATTCAGAGAACTAAGAATAACCTTACACACAAAAGTCATTACCTCGTTGCTGTCCCCTGTGCTGTGTCTCTCTTCCCGGGAATGTCCAATACTGGTCTCTCTGCTTCTTGGTGGCTTCCAGGTTCTCTCGTTGGTGGAGTGGTTGTAGTAGTAGTGTCTGCCGCTGTGGTCTTTGTGGGTCTCCCAGTCTCCGATGACGTGGAGGGGAGAGCCAGAGGGCAGAGGTGGCAGGTTGGTCTGGGTGCCTTTCAGCTCTTTGAGGTTGGTGTAGACAGGAGACTCGGAGCGGCCGTGGCCTGGCAATACCGTCTGAGCAAGGGAAAAAATAAATAAACAGATGGAGAAAGAAAAGCCAGTTGTGAGTGAAAGGATATGCCTGTTATATTAAAGTTCATAGACAGCAAACAAGGAGCCACCATGTAAGGAATTTACAATGGAAGCTGCACTTTAGAGTCAACAACCTCATCCATGCAGCGTCTTACTTTAAACTCAGCTGCACAAAGGTTCATGTGTGAAACCATCAGTATTTCATAACTGTTGCAGCTGCTGTCAGACCCCAGAATAAACTCAGGAGAAAAGGAGAAGCTGAGGTTTGCTGTGATCAGATCAGCTGGAAATGAGGAAGTAAAACTCAAGAGGCAAGCAAAACACTGAGAAGATTGTTAGAACGGGTTCACTCCTGTAGCCGTAAACAGAAAATTCTTAAAACTGTAGGTAAAAAATAGAAACTATGAACGGGACGTCAGACACAACAACCGATGAAAGTTTCTTTGTTTTCTTTTTATTGTAGCATCCCATTCCAAGGTTATGCGAAGAACATTCCTTTATCCTCAAACCCCCGTGGCACCTACAACTTAAATAAAACGCTTGAGAGCCTAACAACGAATTCTAGTTTCATCTATGATTCTCAATAGGGAGCTGACCGAATGTCCTCTCATCCCCGGACACTTTTCACCCTCTGTCCGAGGCAGCCAGAGGGATTCGTAGATTGATGAAAATATCCAGGTTTTCGTAGTTTTTCAAAGGACTAATATTTCAATTGACTGATGCGATTTGTTGGTCCAGACTAACTGTTCTGTTACAATGTGGTGTTCTTTCGTCACCTCTCGCTTGGACTACGCTAATGCACTATTAGTTGGAACTCCTGTCTCTGCCCTGAACCAGTTGCAGGTTGTCCAAAATGCTGCTGCTAGGTTTTTAACAAACACAAGTCGACATAGCCATATTACACCAGTCCTGGAACTTCTTCACTGGCTCCCCATCACAATTCGTGTGCGTTTTAAGATAGCGATGTTTGTTTTTAAAGCCCTACATGACCTAGCTCCTCCTTATCTGTCTGACCTGCTGACTCCCCTGTGTACCTACTCGTATGTTGAGGTCAGCTGATTGTCTACTGCTTTGCATTCCTCGGATGTCCTACAAATCACGAGTTGAACATGCGTTTGTCCATGCTGCCCCACGCTCTGGAACTCACTGCCCATTACAGTTAGTTGGGCTGGCATCCTCTCTGCCTGTTTTTAAATCTCGTTTAAAAAACTACTTTATGACGTGGCTTTTAGACAGTGATTCATGCTATCGTATTATGATTTTATAGTTTTTATTGCTGTTTTATTTTCTTATTGTTTCTTCTTTTTTGTTTTAATTGATCCTGCCTGTTCAGCACTTTGGTCAGCTCTCACGCTTTGTCTTAAATTGTGCTATAGAAATAAAGTTGGTATGGTATGGTATGGTTCTAGGGTGACCACATCTGTTTGGGGTGAAACTTGGACGACTTCTACAAAGAAATACATCATTTCCCTTGTAACCGATTTTTGGTCAAATATATAACCCCAAACTGCACATCAAGAAAAAACCAATAAAATTGTCTACTGAAATTAATTTACTCACATGGAAAAAAATACATTTTAGGGGATTCTTATTAAAAGGGGCACTTTTAAAAAAATCTTTATTGAACAAATAGCAAAAACAAGAGGACAAATCATGTCTACAAAAGAATTCAACACTTATACAGGTGAAACTGAAAAAAATGAGAGCATGGTGCATAAGTCCATTTATTTCAGTAATTCAACTTAGACTGTGAGACCATCTAAAGGCTCAGCAACAGTTGCAGGTTTTGTGTTTCATTAGCTAATTAGAGTGTGACACATATAATTAACTGAGATTTTGAATGTGGGGTTAGGGTTAGGGTAAGCCATAATCATCACTACTATAACAAATATCTGGCTTTGTGGACACAGACACTGGTGTTTTTATACATGCAAAAAAAATCACATTTGAATTTTTTTCAGAACCATTCTGTTAGTAGAGTCTGATACTGATTTTATTACTTAGCTGGGTGAAAAATTGGGAAGGAATGTAGTTTATCTATGTGGTGTTGCTGTAGCATGAAGTAATTGGGAGACAGGTTCCTGAGACAAGCAGATCAAGAGTCCTCTTTTCTGAAAATCAAAAATTGGTAAATTACTTTCATCTTTTTATTTTTTTATAATTTTTAAGTCTGAGAAATTCAGAAGAAGTGTCAGTAGACAGTAAAAAGCAATCCTTTCTATACAAAGAAACTAAAATTCACGCTTTACCCAATAACTGGAGCCAGAGTAATAATTTTACAATAATTTGGTTTCTGCTGCTTTTGTTAGGTGGTCATTTGGAGACAAAATTAAATTGTGAGTTATTAAAAAACAAATGGTGCTGCTGCCTGGCGTGTTTAGATCTGCAACATGTTTTTACATATTGAGATCAAGAGTTTACCTTTTCAGGTGCTAAGAAATGAATGAATGTAAAATGGTTTTGTAAACCAAACCAAACAGAATCAAATATCAGGCCAATCAAACAAAAAATATCCACCACCTCTTAGCACCAAAGCATCTTCCAATGCCCACACGAACAACAGATCGAGTCAATGAACCGCTCCTCATGATTATTTCATGTTGACATTACATAGTCGCCGCCTGGACGTGGAGCAACAGGGTCGAACCAATCATAAATAATGCCGGAGCCTCGAGGCACACCAACACCGGCGCTGTGATGTTTTTATTGCACGGGGATCAATAAGGATAAATTATGCAGAAGCAGAACAAACAGCTGGAGGATCCCAGGAGAATGAACTACACACAGGACAGGAGGAACTGCTGTTTAATGTGATATCTCAGCTTCATCATAAACACACAGTAGATACAATATAGGACATGATTTACAGACCTTCATGTAGAAAAAGAAGAAAAAACCCATACCAATGGTGGTGAGAACCTTATAGGAGCTCCATCTTCCTCTAATGAAACACCTTCTCCGTAAACGGGTGACTGCCATTGTTCCTGTTTTTACTGTTTGAGTCGAGGATTGGACCTTTGTGCACCATGACATACCACTGATACTGTACTAAAGCCTTCCTATATAAGTGCTGCATTAGCATGTGGTTTGGAGGAAGTCATTGAATGGTTAAAAAAACAGAGGTGGAAATCCACCTCAGGGTTGGCCACAAGTTTCTCCTACAAAGTTCACATACAAACCAACTGTTGCCATTCCTGTTTTTGTTTGTTCCAACAAGAACTTAACTTTTCATGTGCCAAACCTGTGAAACATCAATTAATCTGTACAGTACCAATCAATCAATCAATCAATCAATCAAGTTTATTTGTAGCACTTTGCACGACCATAGAAGGTGACCAAAGTGCTTTACATAATAAAATAATGCCAGAGTGCATACAAATAGGGCTGCAACGATTCGTCAAAGTTGTCGACAAATATCGACAATAGAAATAGTCGACAATGAACTTCATTGTCGACGTTGTCGCCAGACGTGTCTTTCCGACCGATTGAGGCCTCTCACCTCATTACAAACTCTACCGAGATTCGCACATGCGCAATAGCTTCTCTGCTGAGCGCTAACTAACGAACAGAAATGGTGGCATCCAACACAGCACCTACGCGTACCAAAACATCTAACGTTTGGGAGCATTCTAGCCTGGATTTGGTGAATAAAAAGATAACCTGCATTATTTGCAAAGCAGTCCTTGGAAGGTTGCAGGTTCGATCTTGCTCAGTTTGTCGCTGTCATTGTGTCCTTGGGCAAGACACTTAACCCACCTTGCCTGCTGGTAGTGTTTGGAGGAACCGGTGGCATCTGTGCTCAGCAGCCTTGCCTCCGTCAGTGCGCCCCAGGGCAACTGTGGCTAAAATGTAGCTCATCCCCACCAGGGTGTGAACGTGTGTGTGAATGACTGTAAAGCGCCTTGGGGGGTTCCAGGGCTCTACCATTTATTTACCATGTCACATCTGCTCTACTGGACCAAGGCTGAAGACGCAGATAAACAACAGAATCTAGAGTAAAATGACCTCGTTTCAAATAGCAATCCAACTATGAAAAGTCTTCTTGTAAAAATCCAAATCTTCATTATCTCTAGATTATTAGGACAGATGCAAAATGTTCCCTGTCAAATAAATGCATCTCTTGTGTAACTAAAGTCTGTACTGTCAGGTTGGCTGATTAAAAATGCAAGCACTGATTTTTTTAAAATCTCCATAACAGCAAAGCAATAAATTCCTGAGCAGCTGGTGGTGGACATCTGGTGCTAACAGAATGACTATGGAGTCAATATGGAGGCCTGAAAGCAGTCTAGCACAGTGGACATTAGGAGGTTGACCTCTAACCCAGAATGAGCTGCTCCATACCGTACAATGTGCTTTAGGTTAAAGGTGCAGTAAGAGATGTTTCTGGAGCATGTTCTGTCATTTTGCTTTAAACGCTCTTAACAGCTACTAACAAATTAAATGTTACCTCTGAAATGCACAATTGCAGAAACATGTCATCCAAACATTGTGTAACGTCCAGAAATGGTCAATTTTTCAAGTACAGTTTGACCCCTTCAGTATCTGGTCATATGGAGACAGGAGTCTACATTTGTGGCCTTTTTTCTGCCAGATCCTGCCCTTCCATCAGCTGGAGTCCGGGTATGGGACTAGATTCATGCCAATAGTTTCAAGAAAAACTCTTAGAAGATCAAACAAAAATTAAGAATGTGCGAGAAAAATAATAAATTGCAAAAAAATAAAAATAAAAAAATCGTTTCAAAAGTGAAACTTACTATATGAATCAACTTATTAAAATGAGTAATAAAAGTATTTTTATTTGTTATGTTTGACTCCATGTATTTTTCTTTTCATTTTCCTTTGTTTCATTCTCACTGCTCAGATTTTTGCTCTCGCTACCAGATTTGCAGTTTCACTTCTCGGCTTTCTCCTTTGCGCTGCTTGAGGTTTTGATTGCAATTCTGACCCAACCCTCTCGGGTGGGTGGGACTTAAGAGAAGTGTTCTCCCATTGGACAGTGTTTTCTTGAATGACAGTTTGTGACCCGGAACCGGAAGTGACGCTGCCCCGCGATTTTACTTGTTCCTCATGGGTCTTAGCGCCACCCACGTTTATATTTCCCCTGTGTACTGTGGATAAAAGTGAGTATTGATCGTTTATTTGGTATTTTCTTGGAAACCCTGAGTTTAAACCCTTAAGTAAAGCCAAGTCATACTTTGTAAGTTAGGCATTAACCAGACGTTAGATCGCTAGCTACCTAGCCAAAGTGCTAGCCAGAACCCGAATGCTTTAGCAGGGCTTCGCTTGATCACCTGCCAGTCTAAGCAAGGAACGGTATCATGACTGAACCAGCGCATATCACCCACCCCCACCCCTGCGTATGCAGCCTCCATTAATAGTCTTGTTGATTAGCCATAGGAATCAGTGCAAAGTCAGAGAGTTTGTAGCTACTGGAGCTAACCTGTGTTTTAACTGAAGTCATATTTTTTTTCACTTTAGAGTAATGCAACAGCATGGCTTCCGATAAAGAACCAAATAAACAAGGCAGAAGGACTCAGGCATAAGTTAAATGTATATTGAAGCGCATGTTCAAATTGAACTGAAGTTTTCTTATGTTGGGCTATATAACACAGTGAATCCTAGGTGATAGTATTAGTCAGGTAAATATCAGTCTCTCCTCTTGGCCAAAGATTTGTCTTGCCAACAGCATACAAATTTGAGAAATAACTGTTTGAATTGAGCTTTTTATAATGTTTCTGAAAACAGAAAGTCCAACATTAGAGGCTATATATTGGGGCTACTACCTAAGTATGTATAAGATGCAGTACTTAACCATTACAACTTCACTCAACAGAAAAGATCTCTCCAAGTTGCTGAGGCGGCCACAGAGGCTGTCCAGAATATTCTGTCAGTTTTGAACCAGTCATTGGGCAACAGCAGAACAGATAACAGTCAGGGACAGAACTCAAGGCAACCGCAGAGCATGGATGAAGAAATGGCCAGGTCTATGTTTAATCATGTTTCTACCATGTTATGAGCAGTGCTTTATTTGAATCAACTATATATATATATATATATATATATATATATATATATATATATATATATATATATATATATAATAAAATTTTACTTATGTTTACATCAGTCAAAGTGACTGTTTATTATTTACAAATCCTGTCAATTACAGGTCTTTTCCTGGACTGTTTAGGCGGGGGACAAAGCGAAATTCACCATGCATGTACAGGCCAACAAAGATTGCCAAACACTGGAGCTCATTCAACTTTACAGTTTTTCTTCTTTGCAAAAATTGTTCCACAACTCCTTCACCTGTTCAAGACTTGCAGCACATGCAGGCAGGTCTGGGAAAAATAACTCTTTCGATGCCAAAAGACTTTACTCATGAAGAGGTACTTATTTTCATAAAAATGTAATTTTATTTGTGTTGACAATCACTATCAACAGGCAGCAATATGTATTAGTTGTAAATTAAGAAAAACATAAATTTGTGCTCGTCTTGTATTTTAAGTCTCCAGCTTGTTTCAGAGTACATATCCACAGATGAAAACAATCAGTGGTGGATGGCTTTTGTACAAAGCAGCTGGTATTACAAATAACTAATCTGTATCTTGTAATTGAGTTGGTGTAGTTACTCACTGCTGAGCTCCTCTGACTTTTTTTAAATTTTTGGCAGGAGGAAATGGACGGTAGGGCTGCAACAAACGATTATTTGGATAATCGATTAATCGGATGGGGTCTCGACACGATTAATCGATTAATCGGATTACATGGGGAAATTTTTAAAAACTGCTAGGGAAACGTTATTTCTCTCCTTCCTTCACTTTATTTAACACAACATTATTAGAAAACAGTTCAATAGCAGAAAAACAACATGCCATCACCTAAATTGTCTTAAAAGGTGTATAGACAGAGACCCTAAGCTACATCTATCTGTGACCTAAAATGCTTGGTCCAAGTTAAACAGCTTAAGGGCAATTCTCATCTGTTTTGTTTGATCTCATCTGTTGACATTTATTTTAAATGTAATTAAACATAGGCTGTGAATTAATCAAAATTGATCACTATTTCCAAAAATGACTGAAAAAATACCAAATAAAACAAAAGTAAATGAATGCCATCCTCCTTGCGATGATGCCCTGGGCAACTGCCATAAAGTCACATCAAGAAATGCTGCTGATCATTCCAATGATCCCAAATAGACTCACATTAGGCCACATGAAAGCAACTGAACCCAAAAATATATTAACCAGTATATAACTGCACTCTCACACAACACGCCTGCAGCAACAGTTAGGACTCCTCCCTCCCTTTTAAAAGCGTTTTTGCTTCTGAGGACATTGTGGTTGTAAAACCACATGCTAGTAGTCTGGCCCCGGTGTGATCAACCAGTTTCTGCGGGAATGTGACGGCGGAACCAGGGCCAGATTAACACTTTGTTGTACCCTGGGCAACAATATTCAAGGGCTCCATCATCACGACCCAAGGATCACCATAATGTGGTCACATACAGAATATTTTACTGTAATATGCAGTAAATATACTCAATACTTGAATGCCTGACAACACGTAACCCGCCCAGAGTAACCTTTGACCCACCTCGTGTGGACTGACCAATGAGGAGAGGGTCTTAACTTGAGGCCCTCTCTTCATTGGTCAGTCTGCATGAGACTGACTCTCAACTGACGTTCAGTCGTAGGCAGCGAAGCGTCTCTGTGAAGCGCAAAAGCCCGGGTGGACAGTTTGTTTAATGTAGGGTGACCATATTTCCATTTCCAAACAAGAGGACAGGGGATCTGTGCCTATGACGTCACACTATGGCAACGCCACACAAACCATGTTGGGACCCATTTTATGTAAGAACTAAATTAATATCAGATTCTGCCAATAAAAGGGCTCTAAAACAATTCATATGTAAATATTTTGCATATTTAATGCAAAATCTAATTTTTCTGCTTTAGTGCTGCAACAAGGTTTTATTAATAATAAATTATTATACCTTTTGTTTTACTACAGCATAAGCTTCCTGTGCACAGATTATTAAGGATGCTTGTTTCAGCTGTGAGATTAGACGATAGGATCAATGAAAAAATAAGTTGTCACACACTCCATGGAAACTTTCAGAGAATCCACAAATAGTGGCTTTCAAATGGTTTTGTTACTTTTTGCAAGTTTATAAAAGAAGCAGATGAGACAGCATGTCTGATAATTTAGTTTTTCATCTGATAATATTAGAACATGTCAGTAATGTCTGAGGAGCTTTTATAAACACCATATAACTAACACTACTGGAGAGGGTATGAATTACACAGAGGCTTCTGGGGAGCCCAGTTATTGGGGGGGGGGTATTTTGCCTTGGCCCCCAAAATGTCGTGAAACGGCCCTGGGTGTGTGACTGAGTTTTGAAGGTGATCTGAATTGTATCAGATGTATAAATATGACATGTGTATAACTTATTGTTTTTTACTGGTAAAAACGTGTAGTGGAGATAAATCTACCTACATTTTACTTTTCAACACTTTGTTTTGTTTTCTTGTTTTTATTGAACTATTTTCCTGTCCTGTCTGTCTCTCATCTTCCTGCATCTCCTCTTAATTCTCCAGAAAATCTGTTGCCTGGAGTCTTACCTTTTCACCTCATCAGTTACTTTTGAGCAGATCAAAGGGATCTCCTGACCGAAAAGCAGAGCGCGTTTTCGATGCTGCGTGAGGTGACATCACCACAGCACAGGTGATGAGCTCCGCAGCGAGCTTCAGGCACAAATAAGACAGAAAATAGAGAACATGTGCGGACATGAACGATCGTGTGCTAATTATAGTTTTTTGGTTGCGCCACTTTGAGAATGGACCGTGCGCTGGAAGCAGCTGCCTGGATCGCTGTGCAACAATGCGGAACCGGTTCGCAGCAGCGCAAGTCTGCCGGCTCTCCCTCGCGCTGATCTGCGGCTCTCCCTCGCGCTGATCTGCGGCTCTCCCTCGCGCTGATCTGCGGCTCTCCCTCGCGCTGATCTGCGGCTCTCCCTCGCGCTGATCTGCGGCTCTCCCTCGCGCTGATCTGCGGCTCTCCCTCGCGCTGATCTGCCGGCTCTCCCTCGCGCTGATCTGCGGCTCTCCCTCGCGCTGATCTGCGGCTCTCCCTCGCGCTGATCTGCGGCTCTCCCTCGCGCTGATCTGACTTGCTCTGGTCTGCGCGCAACGGCGGGCGGGAAGGGGGGGCGCTTTTGGAAGAGTTGTGCGACACAACGAATCGATGACGCAATTCGTTGCCAACGCTTTTAGTAATCGATTTTCATCGAATTTATCGATTCGTTGTTGCAGCCCTAATGGACGGCGCCATTTATCTGTTGTTCCTCCAGAATCAGAGGGATACACTTGAAGTACAATAAGAAGTGCATCTGCAGGGGGGAGAACCATGCTGTACATTGTTCCTTTACAGGAAGAATTTGATCTGACACCTCTACCTCACGATACACAAGAATTTGGCCTCATGCCAAAGGCTGAATGCAAGACTTGCCTTAAAATCATGCCTTTGCAGCTTCTTGCCATACATGTAAAACAGTGCAGTGCCCCAGACACAGTTTCTGATTCAGAACTAGATTCAGAACCAGAGGTAAGTAAATACAAATTATATGTGTAATTACTTTTAGGGATTTTAGATGTCAAGCAACCTTATAAATAATAAACTTTGTTGGTCTACTTTAGGTCATTGAGATACCCTGTCATTACGAAAAAGTAAGTCAATTATATATATATATATATATATATATATATATATATACGAAAAAGTAAGTCAATTATATACATATATATATATATATATATATATATATATACGAAAAAGTAAGTCAATTATATACATATATATATATATATATATATATATATATATATATATATATATATATATATATATATATATATATATATATATATATATGCATATATACATATATATATATATATATATATATATATAAAATCTTTCAGACTGTCTTCTAATTTTCTGTAATCAAATGTCTCTGTTTTAGCTCAAATTTCTCTGTTTTAGCCAAAAGAAGGAACATGTCCTTTGTGCCAAGTGGTTTTCCCAACCTGGGATTTGGAGATACATGCTAGTGTCTGTGGCAACATTGGAAGTCACTTGGACAGGTGAATGACTTTATGTGTAGATGTGTCCCAACCAAACCAAGGTGCAAATTACAGCTGCAAAATGTACAGCTCACACTGAAGTGACAAAAACTGCAGTCCTCCCCTGATCCAATGTTAAAAATGCCAACTTCATATCATAAATAAACATGTTTACAGCCTGGTAAAAAATAACATTTTAGGATTATTAGGCACGAGGGAGGTGAATTTTTTTGTAAGTCATCCATTTTAATGTAATTAAAGCTTAAAATTAGGAGTAATTATTTGATTTACAGGTAGCAGAAGAGTCATGAGCGTTAACAGCTACCCTCCTGCTTTTTCCAGGAAGGCCTCAGCCTTTGCCCCATATCGAAAATGTTGCAGAGGGTAGCAGAGTCTCCCAGTTACTGTTTTCTTGTTAGAAATGCCCGCCATCCTCGGTTCTCTTTAGTTAACTTGTAGCTACATAAGCTAAAACTTTGTTGGGTGTCAGCCATTTGCCTCACAGCCTCACTCTCGGCTCCATTTGTGTATTTTCTGTGAGAGAAACGACGCGTGATATAGCCAAATTGGCGATAATGGGAGTCACCCATCGCAATAAAAAGCAAGTTATGTCCAGGAGAAACAGAAGTTTGTGGCAGAGCAGAGACTGCCGCCATTCCCCCTTTATCCCACCATCATGTAATCTTTTGTAAAAAGGACAAGATTGTGCAACATTTCGCCATAGTCTGATCACTTATAAACATCTTAAGGCTCCGAGATGCTGCAACGCATTTTCTTGTCTAAAAGAGGCTTCAGTCTCCTCCTCTGTCATTTTCGACCAAATGGTAAATACAGAGACCCATGTGGCAACATTGTCAACTACAGCATCACAGCAAATGAAACTATTTTATATAGTTTGATTTATTTTAGATTCAAGATTATTTTGTCATTTCGCAGGTGTACAACTAAATTGACTTTGCACCTAATAGTATTTTATTTAATTGGGATCAGTTAGGGCTGCACAATATATTGCAAATATATCGTTATCGCGATATCATCATGCGCATTATGCATATCACAAAGAACAGATAAATATCGTAATGAATGGTCAGCTCAAATGTTTGCTACACATAATGCATTCTGTCAATCAAACGGGAGCATGATGTTTTTTAAACAAATCAAACAGAGCTCTTCACCCATTTGACCAATTGGGTGGGTTCTCATAGGTTAGATGCCCGCCCCCGAGGCGGACAGCACTTAATTTTGATGGTTAGCAAACACCTGAGTTAGCTTTGTTCTGTTCTTTCTGCTTTTCCCAGGATCCACTGATTGCCTTTTCATGTTCATTTTCTTTTTCCCTTTCCTGACATCTTTCGCTTTTCTCATTTTTATAATTTTTTTGTCATTTTTTAAATTTATTTCTTTTTGATCATTTTTGTCCCTGACTTAAGTTTTTATTCATCGCAAGTAATATCCTCATCGCAATATTAATCACTGTTATCGCATATCGCAGGTTTTCCTAACATCGTGCAGCCCTAAGATCAGTTAATGAACAGTTTTTGAGCACATTGGCGTACCATCTATGAAAAACAAACCAAAATTACTTGATTTTTTCATTTTGTTTAGATATTTTATATGTAAATTAAAAAGTATGTTATGTTCTAGATGATGAGGCTGCAGCATCCTTTAGGTGGATGACTGACAACAAAGTTAGTCTTGAAAGGAGGAGGAGGAGGAAGAGGAGGGAAACTTCACTCTCCTCCCATTTTTCTGTTAAACAGACAAACCTGCTCCCCTGCATTCCACCGCAAACACAAAAACAAGCCAAGCAAAAACAGCACAAAGCACTCTG